>NC_134946.1:8052680-8359891 GCF_051020765.1 Lasioglossum baleicum | reverse complement strand
CCCTTGAGTGCCAAAAATAAATGGGAATAAACATATTTGAACTGGAATAGAGTATTGCAGTCGATGTTAGCGATTGCGTTCGAAACGGAGTATGCAATAGTATAATTTATGCGAAATTGGCGTGGGTTTAAGTTATTACATAGTTGACTATACAACTTTTATCTTAAATAGAGTCTGTTTATCTTAAAAGAGAGATACACCCGCGAATTTTCATCTCGAAAGCTAATTATCCAATTGAGTTGATTCTTGTTTCATTGTAATCAGGAATGATTGGCCTACCGCAAGAGTATATCTGTTTGCTAAAAAGCTAGCTTCGTAATGGAGTTTTTTACCGATAGCTTTCTACGGAATTGAAAAGAAATCATTGAGATTCGATGGCTCTCGTTTATAAACAAATTCGGTACCAGCCTACCATTACCTAACCTTCAGTATCATTACCTAACCCTCACCTCCCAATCTTCCGAGTGAATACTTATATTCTGCAGCGTAGAATTTAAGTACATATTGTATATTGTATATACATACATAGAATTGTAGAATCTACAATATTTCATCTGGGCAAGAATCCAAGAAGAAGGAAAAACCGATCGATTAAGAACGATCCATCATGTGAACTCTACAGCATCATGTTCTTTGCATTTTTATTGGATAAAGAACTTGTATTAGAGTGGTGGGGGTAGATCTGAAACTGTACAGTGCAGCGTCCAGAGAAGCTGTCTAAATCCAGAATCGAAAGAATTTCTACGTCGCTCTCCCGCTTCGTCAATCTTTTTTTTCTCTCTCTCTCTCTCTCTCTCTCTCTTTCTCTCTTGATCTCTGGAGCTGTTACCGTGCCACTTTCAAGAATCGGTATCGTTAGCTGATCGCACGATGCACCGGTCGAAGAAACTAGGCTACTGCGCTCGCGAACCGTTCAGGTGGCAACGGGACCAACGGGATCAACATAATGCTGCGTATTTAGTTGATACTGTGATATTCAGATTAGATGTTATGTAACTCCTTGGATATCTGTCCAGAGTCCACATGATACCTCCAGACGTGCTCCAGACAGAGTATACGACCGTCTGGATTCTGGATGCTTCGATCATTGTTCAATTGGTACACTACCAGTCAAAAGTTAAGTATTCGTATAACCATTATCACAGGGATCAAAATATTCCACATCTTAAATTCTTTATTCTCAGATTATCGAATCTAACATAGATGCCTTTGAAGATGTTCTAATTAAAATCACTACAATTTAAAAAATGCTAATCAAAGATAATTATATTGTTTTATAGAGATATAATTAGAGAAATATAATTATTATTAATACAATTATGAGAATGATCAGGTTTTGTTTAACCTGTATATTGATTTCTTGAAAAAAATAGTGTACTTTCTACTGGTAGTGCACATTGTTGATTCGATCAAATATGTCTCCCTTTTTACATGGCAAAATTAATAATTATTGCAATCTATTAGATGATATTATAATTTGAATTGAATATATATTTCAGCATTCAATATATTTATTGGCATTGTTTAAAGGTGTATGCAACAGAAATCGAGTGTATATAATTGATATATTGTATATTATTAATTTAATGTTAAGAAATCTAAATTGATTTAATCCTGACGTCATATATACGTGTTACATTTATGTGTTACGATAAATTGGTTTTATATAGTTGAAACGTGTTGCGAGATAATTGCAATGTTGCAAGTACAAATTTTAAGTACATATTGCTTCCAATGTGTACTAGCAATTCTTCGCTTTCTACTTTCTCCTACAGTTTCTCTTGCAAAATGCGTGAAATCTAAATTTTATGTAGTTTATGTTGATCCTCTACATTTTAGTTTATCGTAATTATATAGTAAGCTTCTTAGGGATTGAATAATAAAAAGTAACATTTGTTTCCAATTTCATATATATGTAGTTGTGACATCGATTATAGTTTCATTTAATTTGTGAAACTTAAATTTGAAATTAGGGGAAAGCAACAATTATAAAAGATTGTTACTTTATTATAAATATTGTATTTCGAAAAGAGAAAATAGAGTATCAAATGTTCATCTAATTAGCAAACGAAAACTTTCATACTTGAAACCATAGCTAGAAACAATAATTTGATCAAAGCGGCAACGTCAAAAACTAAAATGCACAGTGACAATTACCAACGGTCGGTAACAAAAATCGCTATTACAATAAATATATTAAAAATTTTTGCGAAAATGACTTGTTATCTTTCCTACAGTACAAACAAACATATTTTCAATACACATCTTACGAAATTTACAACCAACAATTGTTCAATTATGTAAATGTCAAAACCCACAATTATTAAATCTACAGAGTTGCTTTTTCCTCAAAATATTTCAAGAAAATTGCGAAATTGTTTGGAAAACTATGTATTTTCTTCAAAATTGTATGATTCAATTGTCACACAAATACATCAAATACAATAATCGCATAAAATTGTCTTCTATTTCTACTTGGATAAATTGATTGAATATGATTATTTGAGAATTCTCATCAGATTTCTGATAATAATCGTCTACTCACCCCAAAAAGATACTTATGACTTCGGTTAACAGTTACATATGGTGCTAAGACACATTTTTGCAGGACTCTTTTCAGTCTCGTTGTTGCGATATATGTTAAACATGTGTCAGAATCACTTCGTTATTTCTGAAATCGTTCGGATCCTCACCGAACTGTCAGAATACGACACTTATTTTATAATTGAGCCTTCCACAACAAAGAGACTATGGGTTTTCACAATCACATCCGAAAATGAACCTTAAATCAATAATCCTACGTCACCGCTACCGTGTGGAAGAATTTGGAAGCTCGTTGGAACACATTCCGCACGAAATATCAAAACTTTTGACAGTATATATCCCCATAAATGATCATTTTACAATGAATCCAAATTTGTTTATGCTTTTGAACGGTATTAAATGTCAATCAGATACATGTAATCCTTCTTTTGTGAATGTCAATTTTATCTAAGAAAAATCAAGATAACACGCCTGCATTTTGTTTTTGTTTTCATAAATGAATTCAATAACATTTGCGTTTGCGAAAATAAATCCATTGAATTAACTAACTGAATTTAACTGACACATGATATTGTGCGCAACATGCACAGTTCAAAATTTTGGCGCGCGAATTTAAATGAAATAAAAGTAAAAAATCTAAAAAACCACAAAATCGAACGAAATATTGTTGCAACACAGTAGAACGAGTGTTCTACGCAATCGATATACTTTGTTCATTTGTTAATCAAAACCGAGAAACCCGACAGTCATTGATGGAAGAATGGGTCATGACCTTGCTTAAATATTCGTATTCAGTTGTTTGATTTAACGGTGAGTGTCGTAAAGAGAATAGCTTATAAAAAATTGCGTGTCATCGTTTGTAAATATACCACAAAATTGTAACGTAACGATTTGTTAAAAAATTCAGTCAAAAGAGAAGGTCGGTTATGGAGGCCCATTAAAATACCGCCATAATTGTGGTCGCCATGAAGATCCACAAGAAAAAGGAACTACAGTAAAACCAGTTAATATGCCCCAGTTGCAGCGAAGAAACGCATACCGTTACGTGTACTGTTTTTAACGCCATGATTTTTGTCGAGCTATTTATAGATTTTGCCGTTCGAAATCAATTTTTTAAAATACCCTCACGGTAACATATATCATTGTGGTTTCACTTTTCAAAGAGAGACAATTTTTTATGTTGGTAAATCAACCGATTTCCTGATTTGGTTATTTGAAGGATTATTATTACATGAAGATCGCGCAATGGATTCGTTTTGACCTTGTCTATAACGCGACAGTAATAAAAACATGTGGTTCTATCATTATTATTTGAAAACACGTCGATAACCTTGGCATCTGAAGAACGATGACCATCAGAAAATTTTTTTGCACAGCACAGTTTTGTCTTCGACATTCTTTTCTATTTTCAATAATAAGCGAGATGTGGTTTCATAAACATTTGAGGTGCTTGGATCACATTATTTATTAATTATTTAATATTAAAATAAAAATTAAATATCATATAAATGAAATGTGATATTAAAATATTGTTTTTACAAAACTGAACTTATTTTGTTTTAGTAAGTACAACGTGCTACTGAATTATTTGAATGTTATACAAAATGTACATATAATATTCGAGTAATAAATATATTGATATTAAACTATTGCACGAAGAAAAGATTGTTCATATTAAGAAATTATTTCGTTTTAGTAAATACAGCGTGCAGAGATTAATTCTGCACTCGTTTTTCACATTATATTTTATAATGATGGATCAGCATGGTACAGCGACTAAGGAACACTGACTTGATCATATTTCGAGATAAGTGAATGGTTTATCATTAAGAGGCAACAGCCGGCGGAAACTGTTCAATGACCATCGTGCGCTGCAATATGGTGGTCCACATAACACAGAGTCTAAGAACCACGGGCTGTTGCACACTTTCTATTGCATCCGACGTAACCACGCAGGAGTAACGCACTCTAACATAATTATTGTCTATTTTGCAACATTTATGCGCGCTACATCGAGGTCAATACTCCCTCTCAGATACAGATCTCAATTATAAATAATTATACATATATTACCACAATTAATAATTAAAACACTTCCAGATAATTAGACAGTAAACATTGTCCCAATTAACAATGAACAACTATGTAGATAGAAGGAAAAGTTAAGAACAATTTGTGCTTTTAATGGTTTTTAACCCTCGCACGTTCCTCCGGATGAAAACTCGACCGTTTACTATTTTTATATATTGTAAAATGATTAAACGGTGTATTCTGATTTTTCATTTTAGAAAAATTCTTTTGATTCCGATCATTATGTTTTAAAAAAATCATACGTGTACTTCAATTACCAATAAATATGTGTGCAAACTCCCAATGCAAAGAAATCAATAGTTTTTCAAAAAAAGGATCTATAAATACATGCTAAAACGACCTTGAAAACCAGAATACCGTCTTAGTCCACTTCTGTCTGTGTTGCGAGACATATTTCATTAAAATGTGACACTCTGAATAAAACATATTCTGTTGATTCAGAGTGTGAAGCAAAAACGAGTGATTGTGCTAACAATAAACCGTTTTATGCAAATATTTTTGAGGCGCGTATCAGGGTGAAGATATTAAAATATTGTATGCATTTGCTATATAAGGTGTACATACATATTATGATTACTGATTACAAAACGTTAGAATATGTGTGCATCTGCATGCGAATTTCTACGATCTTGTCGTCTTGTGTTCTCCACGGTTATATAAGGATGCAAGACAACTTTTTACAAGCCAAGAAAATTCCATGATGCAGTCTGTAAACTGTGTTGAACTAATTGAACGACTGGGAGTAAACAATTATGCTATAATGCATTATGCAAGTATCGTAAAACTTTAGTATCTAGTTTGGTACTTAATTTTCTCATTAACCCTGCTTAGCACTCCGAATTATTTTTCAAATTTGTTGCCAACGAACTTATTTTAAACAATTTTTTTTACGAATTATATTAAATATAGCTCTCAAACTTTGTTGTAATTTATATTTGCGGAACTTATATCTGTTTTTAACTAAAAAATATAAATAAAGGAAGAACCAAATACATATAAGAGCCCGTTTTATTTACATTTTTCTTTCTCTGATGTCGAGTCACACTCGACAAAGGAGTGCAAAGGGTTAAACTACAATTTTATACTGAATTAATTCAATAAAGATGTTAGTTACAAAATGGGTCATTAACGTTTCTCAATTTTGTATAATAAGGTAGACTGCAAATTGTTTATTTCATTTAATATTAGATTAATCTAGTAAAGAAATTATCGAATGGCAAATTGTATTGATATTATTTTAAAGAATGCAGCTCAGAGAATCGGAGGGCATAGTGACCTTGAAACTCCTGAAGAACGTTGATCTCAATAAAAACGGAAGATAAATGGTATTACTTTTTATTTTTACGGAAAAAATTCTTCGACAACAAGATTAATGCATTCTATGCATATAATTTCCATAATACTATATATACAATAGCGATTCCTTTTCGAGGACTTTTTAATATACCTAATAAATTTAATATACCTAATACACCAGAGTATGCTATACGTACGTAATTTATTTGATCAGTAATAAAATGAGGTAAGTAATTAAGATTTCTTCATTACTTTTATTGCTTTCATTATCGTGACATTAACGATCGTTTAACGAGATCAAAACAAATTATTTGTAAGATGTATAGTGTTTCCTGGCTGTTTTAATAGCTTTTCGGCTTTTAATTTCGATGGGCGTTTTGAGATATCATTGTTTGATCGAATCGAAGCTAAGAAATCGAAGGAAAAACAAAGTTTTATGGCAACCTACCGTCCTTCTACCATTGTAATTAACTATTCACGGAATGATAATTTACAATCAAATAACGGAAGTGACACGGTTAATACACTTCGTCGGATACCTTTTTTTGAATTTATTAGCCGGCCAACCGGAAAAACGTCGATTTAATTTATGGGGGTCGAAACGACATGAAACCTAGTTGTTTATAAAATGAAATTGACGAAGAAATAATTTTTAAATTAATCGTGCAGTTTCATAAGGGAAAATAGTAATTTTTAATTCTAAATTAATCAATTTTTCATTATTATTTTATGTTGATTAAGCAAGTTTTAATCAACTATGTTACTCAGGAAAAATTTCTTAATTAATTACTGTATGATAGTTAAGAAAAATTATTTAATTAATTAATGTATGCTACTCATTTTAATGATGCTACTCATCATTCAAACATTTATTTAATGCCAGTTAATGAAAATGATGTAATTAAATATTACATGCTGGGTAATAAAAATTCTTTAATTCAGTATTATAGGCTGGTTTATTCAGTATTATAGTTCTATATTTTATCAACCAGCTATATTGTAAGCCAATAATCATTTTAACATGTTAGTAGTTAATTAAATATATGTCAATTACGAGAAAAATTTCTAAATGTTAAATTAATTTGAGATTCAGAAAGATTATTCATATAAATAATATATTTAAATCACTCTAGAGGAAACAAAAATAATTTTCTACCGACTGCGACAATACAATTCCAGAAACCAAAATAAAAGTAGTTTCATACAAAAATGGCTTCTATGAAAATGCAATAAAAAAAAAACTCCCGAACAAATTACGTGAAGAATCATATAGAACCACATAGAAGAATCAATCAAATCAAATTACCCGCTACGTATATTTCCGAACTCTCTTTTCCCAGTAATACTTACACGATTTTTCTCGGAGACAGCATTGGTCCCATTGCCAGTCAGTATCTTCGAGATGGTTGGTGACATGTTTAAACTATCTCCTCGTTAGCAACCGCAGCACTCATTAAGTCGCACGTGTGAATGCAGCAGAAAAATATCAACGTGAGACAGAGTCAACAGAGCCACTAGGAAAGTTTCACTTGTTCATACACATAAACTCACTTGACACTCGGTTAGAAGCCGAACTATAACTGTCGCTGGCAAAAAGGGATGAAGACCGAAGAGTTTAGGTCAATAAATGCTGCTTTTACGACGGTCGGGGGAACTTTCGCGGGAGAAATTGGTGGCGAAAATAAAGGCCGTTCGAAAGGCAATGACCACGTGTGCGAACCGGCCAGGTAGACGTTAGGTAGCCCGCGTACCAAAGCGGAATACCTGCCACTACAGAGTTTGCTAGGCCGATCATACAAGCTGATCTCCCTCCATCGAGACACCGGTGCTCAGGAAACTGTTTTTATACTTGTCCCCGACGAAATTCTCCCCCTCGGTCCATCGAAAGAAATCACCGGTATCGAAATCCCCCCCGTGGAATTTGGAAAGGACCTATCTTTCTCAATTTAGTTCGATGATAACGGGAAGGCAGCTTCGCAAATTTTTTGCGCTTCAACCGGGAAAGATATGCAAACGATTTGTGTATAGAACACTCTTGTTAATTCTCCTGAACACGACGGCAGGTACACCGTTCTGCAATTTGTCGATTTGTAAAATTTAAAATATTCTTGTGTTTCAAGTGTACAAGTTACGCGAACGATTTATCTGTAGAATTATTCTGTGGACTCTCCTGAATACGATGATGTATTTTCTTGTAATTTTATACACAGTTAAAGTTGTTTAAACAATGTTTGAAGCGAGCGAGCGTCAATTTCTCAAATTTTCAACTTCAAGATTTTTTTACGCTTCGACTGTAAAACATGTGCAAATATCCCCTCCTTTGAAAGATTCTGCAGACGCTTCTGAACATAACGGTATATTTTTTAGAATATTATTAACATTCGAACTTGTTTAAACGATGCTTAAAGTGACAATGACACAAAACATGTTTATCAAAATAGATATTGAATTTTTTAAAAAGCTAAGTTGCTTTGGTCAGTACAGATTAGTTAACAAAAGAGTTTATCCGGTTTTCTTCATACATATATAAATGTGCTATCATTCCCGAATGTCGACTTACTCTCTTGTTCTTGATCGTGCAATGAAATCTCCGCGATACCGTTAAGTCCAAAGAATATACATAATTGGGAGCTTCAAGTATCTTTGAACTCGATGGACATGAGTGAAGCATACTCAGTGTCCTCTTTATCATCATCAACCAGCAATTATTATAATTTTTCATTTATTTTTTACTTATTTTCAAAGCTGTTGTTTCAACAACCTAAAATCTAATATAAAAAATTGAATTGAATTCAAAATTGTGTTTAATTATTTTCTTTAATTCATTCAAATTTTGATTTTTTATTTCATTCAAAGCCTAAAATTGGATGCAATAAAATTATTCTCAATGAATTAATGTAATTTAGTTATTTTCAATTATTCATTTATTTGAATGATGTGTCCTGCAATGATTTAATTAATGTCTGACTTTAAAACCTCTACGGCACTAAACAATTGTATAACAACTAAGTGCAATACTTTTTAATGTAAATGTGAATGTAGCTTCTTCTTTTTCTAACTTTTGTTTGCCACCAAAGATAACGTAAGCATTTAGGATTGCCGCGATAAAGGAGGACACCGTGTGTACAGAAAATCTTATTGTTGTTCTCTGTCCTGCTTTCTCCCGCAATTATTTCCGGTACATAAAAACCTGCAGCCTAGGCGTCGTGAATCATATGAATTCTTCAAACATTATTTCACACTGTATTGTACTAAATAATAATAACAATTAATTTCTTAAAGATCCATAAAAATAGTTTTGTCACTAATTAAAGTAACACCTATCGTACAATTACGAAAAAAATTAAATATCAATTAAGATACTTAAATATATAATTTACAATGCTGCAATATGTGTTATATTAAATACATACAGTAAACATTTTCTATAATTCAACAATTCGAAATACTATAATTTACTATACTAAAATTGGGCTATATGCTCGAAGGAATTCGAATTCAAATATTTGGCATTTGAAATTCCCGCCTAATTTACACGCACCAGAAGCGCTGCGCACAGCAATAAGCACGTCCTGCTCCGTTCTCCCAACAAAGATGCAATTTCAACGCGTAATTATTTAGTGTTTTGTATATACTATTCTGATACTATCTGGAACTACATAAATGACGTTTACGAAGGTGATCGTGTAGCTGGATTCTTGTTTGAACTGTTTTTCACAAACAGTTGATTCAGCGTAATTTAACTGAATTAATTAGCGATAGTAATTTAAAATTCTCATATATAATTTCTTTAGAACAGTAAACAATTCGATCGTCATATGGAAATATATGTTATCAGTGATTGATTCTGCGTAAAATGCAAAGTCTAATAAAATCTGCATCATCGTTCGATCAATATTTAGGTTTATGATCTAAGAGGAAGAAAAACTGTAATTAAGTATCAGTAAACAACTGCCATTAGAAAAATGATTAAGGCTGTGGTATGTTACAATAATCATTTTCATGCAATTGTATTTTGAATCGAAGAAAGTACTAAACTGTTACATTTTCTTTTAGGTTACCTTTGGTCTGGGTGTGTACGCTGGCATGTACATTAGCCAAAACTATGAAGTAGGTTCTTAATATAAAATTATCTAACGATTTGAATCATTCAAACTTATTATAATGATCATTTTTCTAGGTGCCTCGTGTGGATGATCCTTCCAAGATCATTCAACGGTTGAAAGAAATAGCAGACGAATACAAAAAGAAATAATTCAACTAAAGACTTGTATTATGCTTACTTTGCAGAATGAGTGTTGGACAAATATGTACAGAAGTATGTGATAGTCACAATATATAGTATTTTTCGATTTTATTTTAATAAAACATTTTTATGAAATGTGTCGAACTGTAATCCACACAAATGGTACAATATACCTAAGTTCACAACAGTTCTCTGCGTCATACGTATATGAATCCACCACCAGAATATTCCAACCGAGCCTGTGGCTCTACAAATGCCAGCCAGTCTGAAGCATGCGTTGGGAGCAGTCCCATCGACTGGCATTTGTACAATGCCAATGCCATGTTTACCAACTGACCCAAGAAGTAAACGAACTTCTGACCGAAAGCATGAGTTCCCTCTATGACCTTAAACGCTGTAGAAAAGTAAGAGTTAAGATATAGGAAACAATTTGAGGATAGCTTAAGTTGAATGGTTTAACCATTAAGTTTAACCATTAGGAGGTCATGGTTGATCTAACAGATGCATATAAAATGTATTCCTCATCCACGAGAAGATGGCACAAAGAAACTTGTAAGTGTCTATGCCCCACTACCTACTTCCCGTTACAAGTATTTCGCGAAAACCTGAATCGTTTTGGTAAAGGAAGCGAACAACAGCTACTCTTTGGAAGGAAATGTTATAACTAGACAACGGATTTTATGCATTTATGGCAAAGATGAGTTGGTGTAATTGAAAATAGTAGAAACGTTAGAAGAATTTTAAAATAATATATTATTATTAGACTGCGGATCTTTATGCATTTATGGCTTCTAAAAGTATTGAAAAACGGATGGAACATAAAATTTGACAGAATTTAGTACAATTTCTATTTATTTCGGATCTGCAAATGCTACTACCACTGGAAATAATATTCTATTTTATTCTACTTTCTCAAAATTTGTCTGTAAAAATTGAAAATTACATAAACATCCGCAATCTAATTATTATCAACCTATTAAACATATTAAGAAAGAAAATAATTTTCTACTTCACTTATAGAAAATAATTATTTTGCATAAAGATCCCCGTCTAGCTACAACACTTCTGTTCAAAAATATTTAGAATTAGATTTTATACGTATCCGTCAGATCAACCACAACCTCCCGAGAATTAATGATAATATTGATGTGTAATTATAACACTCACTTTGCTGGAGAGTGAACAGTGCCTTCACTGGTCTAATGATCAGCATTCCAACCATCATAATTGGGAATATTGCTATAGAGTTACCAGCCATATACATAATAAATAAATTCATTGGAACTTGTTTGAGAGGACCCAATGCAAGATCCCACGATTTTTTCATTATTAAATGATTGGAATCTGTTTCCCTAATCGATTCCGCAGCATGAAACAATGCGACTGCCGGTGTATAGCCTGGGGGTGCAGGGATGTCTGCATTTTTGTCTTGTTTGTTCCTAAAAGCCACAAATAATTAGAACATCAATGCATTTTAAGCAAAAAGTATAAAAAGTATTGAACTTAATTGTAGTCCAATTTGATTGGTTTTTTAATAATGATTTTCTGCAATATGATTGTCTATATGTACAAAAAACATGAATAAATTTCCCTAATCTTGTATTGTAGGTTTGGAGATCTACGTTTTAGTACATAAATATAAAACTGTCATTGTGTATTCGTACAAAACCTAACCTATACGGAACCTAACCTTTTAATTACGTACTTACAAATCAAAGTTTCAGAGCTTGTTAATGTTTTAAATCTTATGAAATGTTTATATCTCAACATTTACTAAATCGAATGTGAGTAATGAAAATGTTAATTAAAACAAGTTACCAACTTGTGAGCGAAGTCCAGGGCCCATTTCGATCGTTTTGTATTTTGTTTGACTGCCATCATTACCGTTGCACTGTTACATACAATTCAAAATCTGTTTAAATAATATTACTGTTTATGATCGTGTTATAATGTCGTACAAAGAGCCACGAAGCGATTATAGTATATAATGCATGACACGAACAGTCTTTCAATTTCTAATGCACATGCGCAGTGCGCAGTTGGAGCATCAATAATTGAATTGAATTTAAATTATATGTACATATTATATATAGCTCCATCAAATATTATAATAAAATTATTACTTGCACAGCATAATGTAGCAAAAGTAATTTTTTAGAAGTACCGCGAAATACTATATTGATTTATTTATATCAAATAAATCATTTTATAGGGGCCTCATTTTTAATTATTTATAAAAGAGTAAAATTATGCGCGAAACAAGAACGCGCAATTATGCAACTATGTTCTGTTTTTTATAATTTTGCTGTATTATTAGTAAATGAATTTTCTATTTTCCATGAAAGATGGAAAAATTGTGTAAACAAAATGAATGTTTCAACGAAACTCGAGAAAATAAACGTTGCATTAATAAAAAGACAGTAAGATAGGATATATTTCAAGAATATTTTTAGAAGAATTTTAATTGTTTTTGATTATTCTTTTTCAGATGAAAAATAAAAATTCTGATATTAGGGAATGTTTCATGGAATATTCTTTGGAAGACAAAGTTGAAGCCTTGAAACGCATGCTTGACTATAATGAGAAAAAAGCAGAAAATGCATTGGTGCATAGTGGCACAGCTAAAAGTACTGCTGGTGTAAGATAATAATCAATTCATATGATACAATATAATAAACAATTAATACACGATAAGATGTAATTTAAGGTAAAGGAATGTTTGCAAGCAGACCAAGAATCACAGTTCCAAACCCTAATTTATGAACTAAGAAACACTGTGATGAACAGCTACTGGAACAAAGAAGTTGGCAAAACACATTACCAAACTCCAAACCTTCCGATTGGCATGAACCCATGGGAAACAATCTTCGGGAAGAAAACTAAATTTGGTACAAAGCTCTAACACCTGCCATTAAATCTTTACAAAATATATTTTTAACAACAGCTGTATATGTCCCAATAATTAGAGACATCCATGATTGAATTGCTTCAGGCAAAAGCAAACCAAATGGATATTTTGAATCCAGATATTCTGGAAATGTATAAGAAAAGCCATAACAGTTACCTGCCCGCAGAGCAAATTAAAAGAAAGTATGGAATAATAAAATGAAAAATGCTTTATGTATTTGCTACTTCTTCGATTATACTTCTAGCTATAAGCAACCATTCGATCAAAATTTTCGTTTTGGAAAATACCATAATACAGATAATAATGGTACGAGGGTAAAAAAACTGCTAACATGGATCCGTTCTCCTCCTTCTGTGCTTGTTAATCCCATCCTAGCTGATTATAAACAGCGTACACATGATCATATTGGAAAAGTAAGGTAATATGTGCTTACGCTAAATAAAATGTAGTATAATAATCTAAGAATGTTCTGTTTTTAGAAATTTTAAAGAAGCAGAAGTATTTATGGATATGGTTCATGGAAAGACAATCAAAAGAGAGCAAACAAATATTATCTCCGATAGTCCTGTTAATGATGATGTCATAGAACAGCAGAAGTACTTGCAGAATATAAACACTTTACGTCAGAAGTTCAAGAAACAAACCCCAGAAATTCCATTTTTAGATATTTATGAAGAGCTATCCAGTCTTGATAAAGTAATATGCATAATTATTAAGTACGCTTAATAATTAATAAATACATACCTTTATAGGATTACGTAGGAATACTGTCAGAAGACATAGTCTTTTCTGTATTAGCCAAATACAAAATGTACATAAAGAAAACATATCTAACACCGCTATTAGATCTTCTTGGGATACGTAAAGAGAACAATGTTAATTATACACAACTCCTAAATCTCTTAAATTGGAAATATGACTTTCCAACACTACCGAAAATTAAGAGTAATGCATTTTAGTATATCTTTTAAAAAGAATCTATAAAAAAAGATACTATTTACCAATAATTTTTGTTATTCTGTTAGGGACTCCTTTGGAGTGTCAGTGTTGTCACACTACATACAAAGATACAATTGGAAGTACAGAAGAAACAGATATTACGAGTTAGTATGAAGATAGTGAAATACATGATTTTTATTACTATCATTGTACTTACATTGTCTGATATGGTTATTTTGCAGAGGAAGGTGTGCATAGAACTTTGAAAGATGGAACTACGGCTTATGATCTCATTTTTCCATCTGCCTTTACCCGACATGGTCTGGGAAGAAATGATCTTACCAAAGTATGTATAAGTATGTACAAACAATCTGAGAAATAGTAACTGAAATTATTTTTTATAGCCACGGAATAAAGAAGAGATGAAAGGTATATTTGAAAATATAGGTGTTCAGTTTCCTGATAACAGTTTCAATTTACTTTGGGAAAAAGGATTGAAAAAGTATGACACGCAGAATTTATCTGTGCTAACTTTCAGAAATTTGTGCGACGAATATGACACAATGATTAATAAAGAGGATCCATAAATGTGAATTGAAGTAAATACAGTCTTTACAGAAGAACTTAACAGCTAGCAATTATATATATATATATATATATATATATATATATATATATATATATATATACTATACAAATAATTGATATTTAACACTAGTCTTGAGGTTTCAGAAACTTTGGCTTTTTCGACGTTGCTTCAGCAGATTTAATACTGTCTCTATGCGACTGCTTTTCGTATTTATGTTCAGATTTTAGTTTCTTCATGCCTTTCCAATGTTTTACCATTTGTTCATCCGAGATATCTGTTTCCTTTTTCAATTCCATCGCAACACGTTCTTTGGTTTGCTCGTGTTCCATTAATTTCTCAATCTCAGGATTCATTCCTTGGTAACTTACTCTGCCATCGATTAATTTCTCACAGAAAATATAACTAGGCTCCATGATGAATCTCTCCCTGAAATGAAAAATAAATTTAGTATAATTTTGTTTGGTAAACTAGTTATGAGTATGAAAGAAACTTACGAATCTTTCATCATACGCTTCGTCAACTCATTCCCAAAATACTCTTCACCTTCTTCTTGAAACTGTTGCTTTTCGACTTTTTCTTTTGTACGCTTCATAAACTAGAAAAACAATTTATAATTATGAATACAAAAAAAGAACAAGTTATATATTTACAACTTACAGAACTTCTCAACTTACTTTCATGTCCAATATACTTTTCGATAATTTTGCTTTGTTGGAATTCATTGTCCTCTGTTTTCAAATATAAATATACTAAAATAAATGCAATCACGGTTGAGGATCACGTATAAATAAACATAAAAATTTATGTTTCTTCGCTATCAATCGACGATTTCACTGTACATATTTAGCATGCAATGTGACAGTGATCAACCTAACCTGCACTGCAAGTATAAATAGATCGAGAACTATGTGATGGCTAGGTAATTATTTTTTGACAGTGTGAGTGTGAGTATGTAATTATGTTCTCATAACCGTTGAATCATAGAAATAGACTTTCTGTTCTATCAATATCTCGGAACAATGCTTTTTATATTTTGCGCGATAAAGTTGTGCAGTCGCAAGAATAGAAACTTGCGCGAAGAAATTGTGCAAAAAACTTTGAAAAAATGCGCAAAATTCGTATGAGAGGAATGAAGAAAATTTTGTCATGTTATTTCATTTTTTGAATAATTTTCTTCAAGGGAATTATTTATTGGATTCATTGAACAGAGTTTTCTAATAACAGATATTTTATATTTTTATTAGTACATGCAACAATTCTAGTAAATCATTGTATAATTTAATCACGTGTATGTATAAATTAGTCTTACCATGTAATATTTGCTATTTACTACTATACATCATAGTTCATTCCTTCTTCGTTTCAGATTTACTTTCAGGCGACTTTCCCTAAAATAAAAAAATTATTATCAGTACACGATAACAAATATATGAAAATCATATGATGATGAGTGAATCGTAATGGTGATTTTGCAGGACTTCAGAAAGGTGGGAGTGGAAATGGTACCTAAACAGTTATTTCCACTTAATCCACGTATTTTGACTGTTCGAATTTTGCATCTTCTCCATGTGTGGAGTTTCTGCTAATGCGATTGGATCTAGGTGTTTGGAATTGTTATCGTTATTCTGTTGAAACGTTGTTGTGCGGACTTCCAAAGCGTTTTCGTTGGGTGTTTCGAGATCTATAGTCAAAATTGTTTCAAAAAGAGTTTATCTATATGCAATTTATAATAGCCATCTCGTAAATAACTTTGAAAGTTCAAATTTAATCAATGATTAATGTACAGACATTTGTCTAGGACTGAGGATTAAATTAATTGCAACTGGGAGTACAGGAGGAATGATGCAATAATAAATCAGTGTTTTTGCATCCTACCTCCTTCATTTCAGAAATTTTTTCAAAAGGTTTTTTTATCAACTGAAAGTATTCCGATTCAAGTACACTTTTAAGTAATGGCAACTCCTTAAACGAAGTTTCCTCTTTGTTATCTCCTGGTTTAACTGAAATCATTGTCATATTCGCAAATAACGCCATTAATATTATTATTATAATGTTCGTTTTAATAGAAGAATAAAACATACCTCCGTAAATAAAGTTATAACTAATTTGTCCATAGTGCTCCACCATACTATATGCTTCCTTCGCTTCCTTTGGGAAGCAAACTACTCCAACTGCACCAGCACCTGTTGTTGTGTACAGCAATTTCTTGAAAAAACCTCCTCGGAGACCCAGTATCAGTCCTGATAAGCCTCCAATACCAACAGCTCCAACTCGTGGTAGAAAATTTGCTTGGTCTTGTAGGTAGTCAATTATATCTGCAGAAATGAAACATTATTTACTTACAAGTAGACAGTGGATCTTTATGCAAAATAAAAATTTTGTATCTAAATTACAACAAACTGGAGTGAAATAAAAATTCATTTTCCTTAATAAGTTTAACAGGTTGAAATTAATATAACAGTATTTTTAAATACTGTTCTAAATCTACCCATTTTTGTCATAAATGCATAAAATCCGCTGTCTATATACAAGTGTATTGTTAGACAGAAATACAAACAGAGCTGAGTAAAATTTTAAAGAAAAAATATTTCAAATTCTTTTAAATTAATTTTTAATAATTGTTGTTCTGCAATTCAAATAACATACAAGTTACGAATAAGAGAAAAAATAAATCGAATTCTTACTATTTTGAGAATTCTTCAAATAAAATACTACTTTAAAAGCTTTTTCTAACAAATCAAATATTTTATTATTAAAAGTGCACGTATGATATCAAATAAAATAGACTATTTACTAATTCAGCATTTAAAATATTGGGTTGGAACGAAAGTTTGTAAATTAAAATTGAAAGCTAAAATTCAGATATTGATTCATAGATTTATTCAATAAATCTCTCCTCTTCTATTAATTTTTATCATTTTCGAGGTAACTTCTCGTGTTATTGAATAAATATATGAATAAATACCTTAACTTTATCTTTGATTATTAATTTGAAAATGCTACGAACTTTCTTTCCAATCCAATAGTATTTCACCTAGCTCTGATTACAAGTACCTACAATTAAAATTATCTATAGCTGCAGAAACTTGCTGCGAGACACCGTCAGTCACATGTCTGAGCCCTTGCAATTGTACACGCACTTTGCGGATGTTCTCCTCGACTACTGATGGAGGATGCTCTGTGCTAGAAAAGATTATACATAACATACAACATGATTTATTATTTAATGTGGCAAACGTTTTTTAAGAGGAATCAAAATGCATTTGTCGATATGAAATTACTTGCGCTTTACCATGGCATCTGTTTAGAATACCCAGCATCTGTGGAGTAAATGGGCAGCTCAGATGGTTTTATCAGATTCGTTGACTGTGCTTCGGAGGAGCATGGTTTTGGCTGCTCCTCTGTTGGATTAACAGGTTTCACGACTGGCACTGCAGCACACAGTCCGCACGGCATCAAGAATTTCTTGAAAAACTTCATATAAATATTTATTTAATTGTGGTTTTTACATTTCTAAGAAGAATTTATAGACAATGTACCACGTTTTACTGATGATACATAGATTTTAATCGACGTAATGGATATTTATATAACCATGTAATTACCATTGTCCGCTGCATTTTACACGGAATTTGTTCGAATAATCACTCTTAAGTAGAATTTACACTTCATTCATAAATAAAATGAAATATTCACGGGAATATTGGATTTCATTCAGCAGAAATGAAACTTTTGCTAACATGTAATCCGACAGACGAAAGTTTTGGCATGTTTCGTAAGTGAACGCCCCCTAACGTTCATTTCGAAACAATATATTTATATTCAAAAATGTTTAAATAAACACGACAGGAATTTGCTATGACGATAACCTTCAACAGTAATGCTGAAGAAAATTAAATCAAAATTGTATTATCTGTAATTGATCATTGAAATTTTACTTTTACACCGGTTCTGCCGAATTCCATTAAAACACCCGGTTGATGATCATCACAACGATGCACCGGTTCCCTGCAAGTTATGTCTTTACCGAAAATAGTGCCGACAGTAGATTCTAAAAATTTGTGCACATAATTATGCATAATGATTTCCCGAAACAATTTAGTTGCTGTAAATCGTGGCTGTAAATGATAAAAAAATTTTCACATTTCGTTGATCCTAAAAGTATTGAATGAGGCCCTTGAATGCGCGAGATTGTATTGTTTTCACGTTAATCAGTTACTTGTTTGATGACAAATCTTTATTCACATTCTAGAAAATTACAAATTAATTTCTTATTATCGATAGCATCTTTCTCGTTCAATATTATATTTTACAGCCCATTTTATTTGAGTGACGCAGTTTCCCAAAGCTTGTCCTTTTTCATGATATTTACAATCATTTCTTGGCTAACAGACCACAATCTTGATGCAAGCGCGGGATCCTGTGTAGCGTTCGATGGCTCGCACCGATAGCAATTGTTGAAATAAACTCCTGTTAGGCCTTCCAATTCTGGAGCGGTCGCACAGAAGACTTGAGTGCTTGCCGCTTGTTGCTGAAAAATTCATTTTACGTTACGGGGGTAGTCTCATTTCCAGGATAGAAGATCAATCTAGGCCGCGATCGCCCTCAAAAGTCCTATTTTTACGTTTACAAGGCGAAATTTGCATTATTCTATTATTATAGCTACATGCGCAGTTGTATGCTTCCAAATAATGTAAATTACGCCTCGTAAACGTAAAAATAGTAGTTTTGAGGGTGAACGTGGATTGACCTTTTATCTAGCACTTTCGACTACTGAGAAACTCCATCTTTGTATTATCAAGAAATGAGAAGGCGCATCCCGCACCCTTGCAATTCTGGAAACGAGCCTACCCCCTTAATTCCCACAAAAGTTCAGACTTCGGGTAAATAAGTTCCCTACCAATGATTTTGTGAACGGTCTCACTAGCATGAACAGGATTCGCATCATCCAGGAGTGACGTGCCAAGGAAGATGAAACCAGATTGCCAGGGTGACAACTAAATACACTGACAGTGGTCCAACGTCTTGCCAATTCTTGTGCGAATAAAGTATTGCACAATTTAGAGTCATTGTATGCTGCCATAAACCAATATTTATATGCAGGGGGAGACAGTGTCTGTTTATGAAAGTCTTCGACTGTCTGAAGCGATGAGAACCTATTGAGAAACATTCATTAAAATTTCATACAATTTTTCGTGAGATAATTCAGAAATTTTTCGAGTACAACCTGTGGGATTCACTAGATACTACCACTACTCTAGAGTTACGGCAACTCCGAATTGGTTGCTCCAGCAAAAGGGTGAAATAAAAATGGGAAAGATGATTCACTTGGAATGTCGATTCGTAACCATCCTTGGTGAGCTCATAGTTTTTTGCAAAGACTCCAGCATTCAGTATCAATATATTAAGAGTTCTGAAAGTATAAACTATAGAAACCTGTAACCAAATAAATTTTTTAACAATGCGAAATTTACTTGTATTTTTGCTTGAACTTCTCAGCAGCTTCTTTAACACTGTGCAACGAAGACAAATCTAATTCCAGTATCTCACAACTATTATCCATTTCTTTATGGATCTTTTGTATTGCCTCTTCACCCTTCTTCACATCTCGGCAAGCTAAAATCACTTTGCAACCATGCAAAGCTAATGATCTAGCAGTCTCGAATCCTATAAGAGTGACATTACGCTACTATTTAGTGTATACACTAAAGTAATTGTTATTATTCTTACCTATGCCCGTATTAGCTCCCGTGACAATGGCAATCTTGTCTCGCAGATCTCGACCATATAATACGGCCAAGGCTGTGCTCCTCCCATCGAAGCGTTGTCGTACAGGTTGAGAGGATGCTCCATATTCAGTAGCAAATGCCAGGCGTGGATCAGTGTACGTTGTTATTTGGTTCGTCTGGTCGAAAAATAATACATTGCCATCTTCTGTTACACGCCTCTCCCAGCCAGTTGGTAATTCTTATTAACAAATGGTATTAGAAAATTTCTATGAAATGATTTATGATAATTTATAAGTCCATTTAGTGGTATACCTCCTTCTATGATTTTTTGACGACCAGTCCTGGGATGTGTCCATTGCGTGCCTTTCGTGTAATGACTAAAAGAATATTGCAATTATTCTAACGAATTTTCTACGAAAAATCAGTGATGTAATAAATTGTAATATTTATGGAAAATTGATTTACTTTACATAATAAACGTTTCCATCATTAGTTGTCATTTCCTCCCAACCGGGAGGCAACTCATCTTCGCTGTCAGATTCATTTAAAATGCCTACCATCTTTCTTAATCACTATGTAACGTCTTTACATCAAATTATTGCTCCAATTGTTTAGAGTCCGCTAAAAAACATTTTACAATTTGCAACAAAATTTCTGATAAAGTACAAAACTTTTGGGTTAGGTTCGCAATTCAAATTGTCATTTTAAATTGAAAACGTCATGTCATAACAGTGATGAGATATTGTGCGCTTTCCACGCGCAACGCGCAAGCGCGAAAATTTTAGCGTCAGTAACGTACAAAGTTGTACTAAAATAGGGTACCTTCGTCACTCCGATTAATTTCACATTTATGATTTGATTTCGAAATATGAATAATGTATAACATGTATATACACAACTATAATAATATATAACACACTACAACTATATAATATATAGGTTTTGCACTCCAAACTCACCCTTTTGCAAATCAATTTCACCTTTTCGTAAATGAAATTTATCCTTTTGCAAATCAATTTCATTCTTTTGTAAATCAATTTCGACTATTTACAAATAAAGTATTTTTAAGTAAGTGTTTATAAAAGAGATCAAATCAGACGTATATGTATAAAATTAATTCAGAATTCTACAACTTACATTTCATTTTGAATGAAGTTGGCTGCACACCGCGCAACGAGTGCTACGACTCGATCATATCATAATCGATTAGACTCATCCTGTCAAAAACAGTCATGGCAGCGACAGCGATTGACATAATGTTGCAGAGCAATGGGTTTCAGGCGAAGAAAAAGGAGGATCCAAACAATAAAGACAATTTGTGGTACGTTCGTAAAATTCATTCCTGCTAATACTATAACTCATTGCGTTCACATATTCATAAATACGTCTAACACTTTACACACGCTTATCTTGACATATCCTTTTAAGTGTCACACATTATATTCGTTTCCAAGATCGTGTTTAGAATTTTTAATTATCTCGAATTATGATGGTTTTTGATTTTTGCAGGTCCTCTATTTTGGCTGAGGTACAGAACAGTGGGAACAACAAATTGCCATCGAACAAGAACATTCTTGTGTTAGGTGTGAACACAATTTCCATAATTACTGCAATGTTAATAAAATATGTCTAGTAAACATTCATTTATTTGTAGGGGACAACGAAAGTGGAAAGACTACTCTTATTGCAAAATTACAAGGTGTAGAGGACCCAAAGAAGGGTTCTGGTTTGGAGTTTGCGTACATCGATGTGAGAGATGACTATAGAGATGGTAATATTAATTCAATATTAACACGTTGAGGGTAGACTCGTTTCCACGATTCTCATTTTTCGATAATCCAAAGATGGGGTTTTTCAGTAGTCAAAAGCTCTAGATGAAAGATTTAGGTTACAGTCGCCCTTAGAAGTCATATTTTTACATTTACGAGGTGTAATTTGCATTATTTGGAAGTATAAAGCTGCGCATGTGGCTATTTTCATAAAGCTGCTTATATAGGGAGAGCTGAAATGGTGTGGCGTTTAACATGTACATAGCACTCTCACGAAAATTAGCATATTAAAACCAGAAGCTCTAAATAATCTTTTCTTTAGACCAAACAAGATTATCTGTGTGGATTTTGGATGGAGATCCAGGGCATGCGAATCTTTTGAGGTTTGCGCTGAATGCAGAAAGATTTCCACACACTCTTGTCATGTTGGTGGCTGCTATGACGACACCATGGGATATTCTCTATCAGTTACAATCCTGGGCTGCGCTCCTAGGGGATCATATCGATAAATTGCCTCTAGATAACGATACTAGACAACGGTGCAGACAGTTTAGTAAGCAGATTGTTACAATATGTGTTACATTAATAAACTTAATTTGAAACACTTGAATGTTTCTTTATTGGTTAGATGTTAAGAAGTGGCAAGATTATACAGAGCCAGGAGACGAATTGGATCCTGGTAGTCCTCTGAGACGCACCAGTCGCAACCTAGATGATGAAACAATTGACAATTTACCACTACCGGAGGCAGTACTCACAACAAACTTGGGTCTCGATGTTGTTGTTGTTATTACAAAAACTGATTACATGACCACCCTAGAAAAAGAGCACGACTACAAGTGAGATTATAATACTTGAAAATTAAAGCCATCGAAATTCAAAGAAATCTATAATTGTTTAATTATTTTAGGGATGAACATTTTGATTTTATGCAACAGTGGATACGTCGATTCTGCTTACAGTATGGTGCAGGACTATTTTACACGTCAGCGAAGGAGGACAAGAACTGTGATCTATTGTACAAATACCTTACACACAGAATTTATTCTTTACCATTTAGAACACCTGCTTTAGTGGTCGAGAAGGATGCAGTTCTAATGTACATACCATCCTTTATTATAATTCTCGTGTTCAGCATAGCATTAATTATTATTTCATTACAGTCCAGCTGGTTGGGACAATATGAAGAAGATCAGTATTCTCCATGAGAACTTGCAATCAATGAAACCTGATGACTATTACAGAGATGTTATAGCACAGCCGCCGATTAACAGAAGAGTGCGTATACAGCGGAACATTGTCCAACATTTGTTAGACAGTGTTATTTGAGATTACTATGAAAAAGAGAATTAATTATCGCTAGAAATGTGCGAGAACCCGAAAATCCCGGGTCGGGACGGGTTCTTGAAAGCTGCAAGATTCTCGAATATATTCTTTATATTTTCGGGTTCTCGCATAGCTCTAATTATCACATATTTTTGTGAGACAGTGTGTTGCAAGGGAAGTGGAAGTGCAAGCCGAAGAGGAGCAATCGTTTCTAGCAAAGCAGCAGATCGAATTGCTAGGCTTGAGAGATCCAACCCGCTCTCCAACATTGAGGAATCAGGCAAGCACAGGACCGGTGATTCAGGTTATACCATTTATAATTGGAGCATGCTTCTCATGTTATACACAGTTGATCGATAACCATCCAGCGTTGAAAAACAATGTTTTTGTGGCTAATGTATACAGTGGTATCATGAGTATGGTCACCGTACTCTTCCCCTGTAACAAGCAATGCTTACTTGCATCAAGATACATTTGATCTAGACATTCTTAGTACATTGAACATGTTTAATGAATTTCATTTAATTTTTTGAGTGAATGCAGCTTTTTTTCATAAAACTTCATGGTTAGCTTCTCGTTCATTAAAAATCACTGTATGTCGTTCATTTTCATATACGTTACTAATTCATCTTGATGTGACTGCATCGTTTAATGTTTGTACTTCGTAACTATACACTCAAAGTACAGTTTAGTTTTAACGAAGTTAATTAAACACAGTGCGAGTCAGTTGGAGGCAGAAACATTTTTTGGAACTGTTAGTTACTTCAAGAAAATGTTTCGGATAAAAGTTGTGCAATTTTTTGGGGCAATTTGCTAAACGGAATCATAGATTTTTCGATGTACTGAAACATCCATTGTTTTAAAAGATATTTCGATTTCAAAATGGCCCGATATCTTTTACTTACAATGAAATATTTCTCCTGTGAAAGAGTATTCGATTTTTATCTGAAACATTCATCGTTGTCGCTAACAGTTTTGAAAATATTCAAGCGTGTACATCCTGTGTATAGAATTTGTTTGATTAATACATACAGTTGCTCGAATTAATATTCGGACGCTCTAAAAAAGACGATAACTTTTTAAATATTGTACTATACGATTTGAACTTTTTTGGAAAGCCAGAGCAGTTAGTTTACTGCAAGATGTGAACAAATTTTTTTCTAAAAATAGCAATAGATCAGAATTGTAGAAAAAAAATACTAAAAGTTGCATTTTACAACTTTTTTATGTGGGCCTATATCAAAAATTTAAAAAGTACATTTTGTAGATCTGATCTAAAAAATTTCTTTTCACATCTTGTGCTAAACTAATTGCTCTAGCTTCCCAAAAAATTTAAAATCGTATAGTACAATATTTTAAAAGTTATCGTCGTTTTTAGAGCATCTAAATATTAATTCGGGTAACTGTAGTTTGTACGACCGCTAAATGCTTTAACACTTGAAAGCATGTTCTAATCAATGTGGTATGATCTGTCATGGGTATGTGACAGAGAATACGATTCGGCAAACATTAAATTCTTATCGCGTAGGTCGCTTCTCCAAATAAAAAGCTGGATCCAAAAGCAACTGGAACTTCTCAGTCTGGTGAGGGTATTTTAGCGAACTTCTTCAACTCGCTGCTCCATAAGAAGATTGGATCACCTGGATCACCAGGTAGTGTAGGCACAAGTCCAATAAAAATTGGTAAATATAGTTTACTGTAATGCATTGCGATTGTAATCAAGAGCTTTTTAATTTTACACGTTTATTTTCATTCTTATTTTAGATTCTCCTCCAGTGGAAAAATCAGCCGTGTCGAATGACGCAGCGGTGGAGTTGGATCGTCTCACTAGAACCAAGAAACTCTCCCCTCCTAATTTGAATTCGTCGTCTGATTGTTGAGGAAACTAAAGTTCCTTGGACGACATTTATTATTGTATATTCACTATAAAATATTAGGATAAATCAAAAATAATTTCCGATTTTGTGTTTTGAATTTCTTGTAGAACACTTGATAATCGATATTCGCTGAATCAACGTTAATATTCTTAGAGCCCGTCCAGACACGACGGAAACCGCGCGGACCTTATTTACATTGGCGTCTATGGATTCGTTCACACGTAACCGCGCGGTCTAGAGATCCGCGCGGCTGCCGCCTCTGAACCGCAGGAAATCAATTCCGCGCGATTTCCATCTTCGTCCTGAACCACTGAACTAAAACTTTGCCCCTCTCCTGCATGTCCGCACGGTTAACGCTTCATCCTGTACGACTGTCAATTTTGACGCGGTTCAAATCGCGCGGATTCCGCCGTACCTGAACGGGCCCTTAATTTATACTTGTCCGCGGAAGTTATTTATGATTCAATTCAATATTTAGGTGAACGCAATTATTAAGATTAAATCAAATTTGTTTTTACTTGGAATTTTATAATTTTTACATCAATGCAATTTGAGATGATTTGCGAACGATTAGAATTTGTTCGAGAACGATTTAAAATTGCATGAAATGTAACTAGCAGTTTTAATACTTCAATTAAAATCAAACGAAAAACTAATCTTGATTTATATTAGCAATTAAAACGATTAATGTCAAGAAAATTGTCAGAGGAGCGCAAATTTAAATAAATTAATAGATGACAAATTTATTTATTGTTATGCTTCGATAGAATACAGTTGAAATAGATACATATGCCCATTTTAGTAAAACAAATATGAAATATTAAAATAGTAGTAATGCGTACATGCCATGATGAAGTATTCGCATTACAATGTTCCTTATCCAGAAAACCAATACATATAATACAATGGCATCTTGTAACTTCAATTAGATAACATTTAAAAAACATTGAATTGTTAGAAAAAGTTTCAAACATTCTGAAAAATTGAGCAATGAAAACATTTAATGAAAAAATATAAGCAAGACTACATTTTTTAACAATATTGTATACTTTGATAGTATCAATATTTTAGAATAAGACAGTGACATAATTATAGGATCCCATTGTAATATATAATTCGCATGTTCGCGTGTTTTACAATTTTTTCTTTTATAAATGCAATGTATCAATATTTCTAAATTAAATATTTTTACAGAAATACTATGATAGTAGGAATGACTTAACGCTATACATGTCGCTTAATTTTAGAAATTACCTAATTTAAGATGCCCAATTAACGTACAAAATTAAAATATTTATTGGTGAACCGATTAACAAAAATATCCGTTTCTAAAATTCGTTATACACGAGTGTTGAAACCTTAAAAATTCCAAAAATTAATAATTTTTTATTCTGCAAACAAATTGCAAAATGAATTGTCTTTTAGTTTTTATATATATACTAATAAATATTTTCTAAACTCGAAAAAATGAATAACTTTGTATTATTTATATAATGTAATATACTTTTGTTTGGAATTGTAAAAATTGGAATCTTAAATTAGATATTAATATCATATAACTATATCGTAAATACAATTCACAAGATTCCTAATCTAAGCAGTTACATCGTCTATTCTATGTATAAACATTCGGAAAAGTACTTATAAATGGAAGAACGGGGTGGCAATATATAAATTATTGCATAATTAATATTTGGATAGGGCCATGGCTGTCTCTATTGTGCGTTCTTAATGCTAATTAACATCAATCTTAATTATACACTAATATCTTCAGATCATGTTGCTGCAAATTATTTAAAATTGTTCTAATTAATTTTAAAAGCAAAAGAAAAATGGAGAAGACAAATATGAAAGGAATTCATTAATTAATTTTATAATCGTTATTAGCTACAGCAAAATTATATAATATTTCGGAGAGCTTTGTAGAATTAAGTATAATAATTTTATAAAAAAGAGGCCAAATATATGTTTCCAATTTCCAACAGAAAAAAATCGAAACATTAAACCTCGAATATACCCAGTCAGCCAGGCCTGCCTCGAGTAGAAATCGAGCCCATCTGCCGGGCAGAATCCAGGACCGAGCGTTTTGCTTACTGGATACGATTACAAAATTATATTCAAACAATAAATTTTGTTAATTGTATGTTTATAATACTAAATTTTGCTTCCAATACTGCAAATATTAATTTACAATTATATATTTTTATAAAACATTATTCTAGCTGCATTTCCTAGACACAAACACACAAATACATATTATGCATAAATAATGATCGTACTAATTTCGTTGAAAATTTTTGTAATCGAAACAATTGAAGACACGATTATAAAATTATAATTAAATTCTGACAAGGACTTCCACAGATATAATAAAGTAATTCTTATCAATTGTGTTTTGTTAATCTTTGTTTTTTTTTCTAAATGAATATTGTCCAATTAAATGTGGGTAGTCGTATATATACATACTATATATTTACAGTATTAATTGTAAATTTCACTAAAACTATTTTTTAATTATTTAGATGGAAGTAAGTGTGGCTTTTTGTTAATCATTCTTCTGTGTCCATAATATAATTAGAGGATAAACTACATCTTTTACGGCTTACAAAAGTAATTGGCACTATCCATTGTTGTTGTATCAATTAAGGAAAACTTGTGGCAGTAATCATTCTGTCTAACAAGTTTTAAACGATAAGCGATTTTATAGATTTTGATACGTTGAACACAACTTCGAGAACCGTTTTTTTTTTAACTATAGTCCAAAATTAAGAAAGATGTTCAAGAAAACAGATGTTGCACGCTCCTAAAAATTGTGTAAGTATGTTTCAATGTTTATAATTTTCTAAAAAAGTATACCGTTGTGTTCGGAAGAGTTCACAGAATCGTTCTATGTGAAAGATATTTGTATATAACTTTTACGGTTAAAGCGGAAAAATTCTCAAAGTTGAAAATACGACAAAATCAATACTTGACCGTGCTGCCCATGCTGTAAATATTTGTAACATTATAAAGATATAAACTATTGTATTCAGGTGCAAAAAATAGTTTAGCTTCTAAATGAAATTTCTGAAAAACTGAGAATGATAAAAACTGTTTTCGAAGGTAGTGTTCAGTACAGCAAAATCCGTAAGAATCACCTATCAGTTATCTCAAAATTGATGTTGAACAGCAGTTTTAAGCCGGAGGAAGAAGAAGCACGACATATTTACAAGAAATTCATGTTGAACGATTTTGAGACAATAGGATCCCAAAAGAACGAAATTCAAAAACTCGTTTTCAAACATTTAGACGCGCGCGCAAAAAAAAAGAAAAAATAACAGAATGGACGATGAAGTAAGAATTTTCTTGTCCCATATTGATTGCCACACCTAATCAAGGAAAGCAAGAATTCTGTGGAAGCTTTGCTAGTTTTGTAATGTTCGCAGCAGTGCTGATTACACACTCAATCGAATGCAACCAAACGATAGTTGTGCGCATAATTTATAAACCAGCATTAGTACTCAAGCATGGAAACACTGCAAACATTCTAATCGCTTCATACTACTCGCTAGAAAATAGTTATTACAAAATTCATTACTGCGCCCCTAAAATTTAATAATAAAAAAAGAGAATAAAGACAATGTACTGTTAATAACAATTATACTATTTGAAAACCAATATTTTCTACGTCCCAGTGAAACATTATTTCAACCTCATGCACTCTCTCTAATTCACAGTCATCTTTCTTTCTTGACAATTAATTGCAATCGCGTACAGCAGAATTAATGGTCAAAGTCGGCTCAGTCCTAGAAAATAACCCAATATAATACCTCCTGCAACCTACAAACGATGTTATTGTCATTATCCTAAGCGCTAACACACTTGACGGTAAAATTAGAGAAGCGTAGAAACACTTTGACAGCTGACAAAATGTTGGAGTAGAATGAATTTGATCGTAGCAGATCAGGAAAAAGTGAAACTGCGAAATTCAATGATCATCGATCATGTTCGCGGGTGATAACAATTGCTGAGAAGATGATTACACCCCTTAGAAATGCTACGGTTAATGTAAAAAGTTCTTTATAAATACTGGCATAATATTCAATTGTTCTTTCATGGTGTTTCATTGAAGATCTGGCAGAGGAAGATTATTGTTTTAAGTTTAATAAAGTAGAATGCGTCTGTCTACGGCTTTCCGGCATATTGGACACTCTGACATTTGGTCGCCGCACATTTGACATGTCCCGTGGCCGCAAAGGAATATCATGTTCTTTAAACGGTCCAGGCAAACAGGGCACATGGTCTGAAAAACGAGAACAAAAAATATACAGTACTGTTGAATCGATGAAATATATTCTTTTACATTCTCCAACGTCTACAAGCCAGAGGAAAAGAGTGCAATGACTTTAATTAAGATCGTTCAAGGTCACTTAAGAGACTTATAGCTTGTAAAATTTAGTTATTCATTTTTTTATCGCTTAAATTGGTTTCTACAGTTCTGCTAAACCACTACAAATCTTAGAGTGTCGAGACCGTACATATTAGTACTGCAATAAGTAAATCAAATAATAATGTTCTACCTGAATTGCAACAAACTGGAGTGGAATAGAAAATTTTCTTTCTTAATATGGTTAATGTTACATTATTTTTAAATTCTTCTAATGTCTTAATTGCCTTAAATTACACCAATTCATTTTTGTCATGAATGCATAAAATCCGCTGTCCAATTATTAATGTATAATACATTTATTAAATAATTTCTGAATGGAAATAAAAATTTTACGTTTTCCAATAACTTGTGTACTATATGAACACAAAAATTAAATATTTTATTGCAGTGGCTCTACTGAGATAAATAAGATTTGTTTGAGTGATTTAGCTGTCTGTTATTTATATTTCTTTGTTCAGGAAATTTCAAATGGAGGATATTATCCAATAGTCTTGATAATGGTTTGACGAGCATACTCGAAGTTTCCACGGCTTTGCCGGGCTGTATGTATATCTTATGTGCATTATATGTGCACGTAATCACCGGGGAAGTTGTGCGTGTAATACAACCAATAACGCTTAATGCTCACCTGTTCCTTGATGTCCTGTAATTGCTGTTCAAGTTTCTCTATATCGCTGAGGGTTTTATCGATGCTTTCGTTGTTCATAAGTGTTTCTCCATTGTTGATCACTTGTTTGCTGGTTGCTGGCTCCTCTTCGGGGTCGCTCTTCACCTCGGATATGTTACCTTGGCATTCAATAATAATTTTGCCATGAATACGCTGTAGTAAATCCATTGCCGTTTATTTAAAATAACTTAAATTAGTAATGAAACTAACGCAAACTAAATTCACGATTGCACCAAATTTCAACCCTTAATATTGTCCAGGACGGTAGTTACACAAACATGTAGGATTATCAAGAGTTTTTATTATATTTACTATAATATTGTACCAAAAAATTTTTCAAAAATCTGGTATGCAGCTTGTTCTAAGATACATGTTTGATAATTTTTTTCGATTTTTTGGTTGAAGATTTCGATTGCAAAAAATTGAAAATCTCCGAATTTACTTATCGTTACTCACCGACTATAAAATCTGGAAAAAATTGGCACACAGACGATTCGAAACGCGTGCCGAACAATTTCTTAATACAAGTGCATAGATGTGGTAAGCTCACTGCACATTTCCACGTGTTCTTACGCACATAAACATCCGCAGTCTATTTATAGGGAATCCTTTAGCCTTGATACTTGCAGTTTACATTAGTATGAAAGCTACGGTGCGTTTGGTTTCGAGAAATTCTGATTAACAATCAATGTTTCTTAATATTTGAACATCGTATTACAAATCGGCGGAAGGCCGATTTCATTAAACGACGTAGTGTACTCAACTCTACTGTTTCATATTATTCCGACTCTTATGTTGACTGATAATTTGTTTTCAACATGCTATATATCATTTTCCGTAGATTTTTTCACGCCGATTTCAAATCTGTTCAACGAAACAATTATTACATTAGTTTTGTTCACAAAAATCGATTTCTTGCAAAATCCTGAAGTCGTAAACAAATTTTGAGACCAGATCGCACAATCTTCAACAACCACACAATTTACACAGGAAAGATAGCCCTTCCAGATGATATTAACGCGATTTATAAAAAAAATTTGTTGCTCCCCGTGTTATGTTCCAAACTTGTATAAAATTTTTGTTAACCGTTAATATTGTCTTCATCTCGCTATAACTTTGTAAAGAACCAACATAGCAACAATTTGAAACAGAGCATCTGAAACTAGAGGTTTCAGGCTTTCAAACCATTGTTTAACGATATCGATACGGCAATTTTTGACGGAGTTATGATCACGTAAAGTGGGACCAATTTTTCGGGTTCGCACAAGTGATCCCTTAATTCTTTTGAGGAGTGTAGCTTCCATTTCTTACAGTTGATGTAGAAAAATTTTGTTTTACATAAAAATCCGCAGTCTAGTCATACGGATTCCTTGTTGAGTTTTCTAAGAGTATGTATGCTTCTCATGGAATTTCATGGACTACCGTGGAAAACCGTTTCTAATCGTTATACCTGATGCATTGATACCCTTGACACAAGTGACATCCCCTCCACCCCCACAGCAGACGGACAAGGGCACCATGTGTTGAATTTGAGCTCTGCACAGGACGCATTTTTTCATTAGGGCTGCGCAGCCTTCGCATGCACACATGTGCCCACAGGGTCGAAATAGTACTCCAGCTTTGCGATCCGAACACACGACGCATTCCTCGATCTACAAACAAACAGATTTTTTATTTTTCCAGTTTTCAATTCCGTCGTTCTCCAAAACGATTTTGTTTACGCGGCCTTCGGGCTTTTTCTATTATCTTGTAACTTTGATCTCTACCGTTTTTGCTCGAGATTCTAAAATATAAAGTACAAGTCATGTTATTCAAATAATAATAATAATAATAATAATAATTAAAAAAAAACAACAATATGTTGGCTAAAGAATTGTTGAACATAGTGTCAAATTTAAATTATACAGCACTATTTGTAATGTGTTATGTTTTATCAACAAAGAGGGCGCAACGTGAATTGAATCTGAAACGTGTTATATTTTCTAAAAAGTCATTTTTCATTTTGGAGAAAAACATAAATCATTCTACATATTAGGAAAACGTAGAATATGAAAGTATATATATCATTTTATATTTTTGCATTATAGGATTCACTTTGTCGCGCGTCAACGGTGTTGATTAATTCTTCGCGACTAATTTTGTTTCGATTTTAAATGAAAATAATGACCGTATACTGCCGTTTCTCGGTCCCGTGAAAAATATTCGATCCACCATGCGTTGACGAAGGGTGCATCACCACCGGATCATGCTGCATCTATTTCATAAACAAATTGTCTTCCGTTTAACAGAGTTTCGCTAAACAAAAATATCGTAAAACCGTACGAGAATGTCTGCCATGGAAACTACTGTGATTTTCCCGAAGCTGAAAGCACTGAAGGACATCAAGTCAAAGACCCTCTTTGAAAGAATTGTTTCTTCCATTTCTGACCTCGTATGACCTTGAAGGCCATTGTGTCGTATACGAATGAATTTGTCTTGACCCACGCTTTCATATGATATCAAAAAATATATAGCATTCCATTTAAAACAATTGAACATCACCTTCATTTCTAAACGAAAATAGTGCAAACACAAATAAATTACATACGCCAATATGTTGCTTGCAAAAATTTGTCCTTTTCCATATTTTTTTCTAATATTTATCATTTGCAAGAAAAACAATGGCTAGTTATTACTATTGTGCGAATAACTTTATAAAATTGTATTCGTTGTATAGGGTGTTCACTACAAACGGAAGAAAATTTAAAGGGTGGTTCTCCATGTCGATATAAGACGAAAAGGAAGAATAAAAGTATTAATCCTATGGACTCGGACTTATTTTAATTGGAAAATTAAACATTTCTTTCGACCTAGAATAATTCCATTCTATATTAATTCTTTTCTTTGTATGAATATGACATTGATATAATATCTCACACAATACTTAAATGTTTAGTAATTGATTAGATACTAACATATTTAGTAATGTAAACAATATTTTGAATAATGGTACAGCAATTTTTAGTGGCGCTTCAGAGTCGCCACTCGAGTGCTAAGGGTTAACAATTAAAAATCCGTCTAAAATGTTGCAAGCACGTATCCGTTATTTGAAGCGTGACGGCCGCGCGTGTCTATGATGTACGCGACGCGACGTCCTACATTTGTTGGCCGGGTTGCAGCATTTTAGGCGTATCTTCAAACGTTATTAAATTATACAATAGACAATTATACTGTCATGGAGAACCACCCCTTAAATTTTCTTCTACCTGTAGTCGAATCGATCCTATTGAAATCACCGACACTGTTTTCACCGCGACAAACACTTCATCAACTCTAGAGTTGACCAACAACAGATTCCACTAACAGCAGCCTTAGCTAACGGCAGTATTAACCGACATCATTAACCATATAATATCAGTAATACTGTACGATACTATACTACACTATCAGTCTCGTTTATTTCAGTTTTTCCTTGCTAAAGCGCATGGTAGAATATATTTATGAGTATAGCGTATTGACTGTAAATGTACACTGACAACAATTGTCTTTCTGCCCACTTATTTTACACGACCAATAGTACAAATAAATTTCTAATTTTATTTTCATCATATGTAGCGAATCACAGCAATATTCGGACACTTTTAGAAGCACGGTAACTTTTTAAATATTGAAACATACGACTTGGATTTTTCGAGTAGTCGGAACAATTAGTTTACTAGATTATATTCTGAAGTCGATGAAATGTTATTGGTGAAAACAGTGTCGGTGATTTATATAAGATCCAGTCGAACACCCTGTATACAGAAAAATGTTGCAATATTCAGGATAAAATTGAAGGATTTGAATGCAAGGATGCGATGAATGCACACCTTCATCCTCGTCAGAACGTTCTCCCTGCAAATCAGACACTTCTTCACCCTCGGCGCACAAGTGTTGCAACAGGCAACATGTCCGCAGGGGTTGAAAAGCATTTCACGCTTTCCATCTGAGCAGACCAAACACTCGTCGATTGTCGCTGATGGCGGAGTAGTTCCAATACTGTGCCTGGAAGCATAATTACATTTAGATATATGTACACCATCAATTGATCGATATTTATATCTCATTCTGAATTTAAAACCGTTATAAAATGATATAGTCCATTTTATTCGTGATTGTTTCCGACCCTTCCAAATTCTAGAGATCTAAATCTTTATTTTACTACAATATATTAGATCGAGTCATAAATAACTTTCGATACGAACAATAGATTCTACCTAGCTGCATCGGAAGCTATTTATGACTCGACCTAATAATTGAATAGATTTTATGCAATTACAATTGCATAAAATTTCTCATTACACTGTGTAAATGAATCTTTTGAAATGCGCGAAACAGAGAATTAATGTACAATTTGTTATATCGTTTTGGTTTTGCTGTACTAATAACGTGTAATTAAGAAGATAAAGTTTTATGGAATTGTATAAAAATATGTTATCGTTCCTCAATGCCAAAAAGTGATCTGAACTACATTTATATCCAAAATACAAGATTAAAATATTTTATTCTATACTCCATATTATTGAATGAAAAATATGTTCTCTAACACAATCTCCCAATTAATACTCCATTCTGTGTTCATTAGAACCTCCCATTAAAAAAACGATTCTATCAATTCTCTATCCGCAGTGTTCCATACAAAGTATTCCCTCACAACTATTTCTAGCAAAATGGAAGCTCCGGAATTTCCAGGAAGAAAGAGATTAGGGTTACTAACGACTCCCTGTCTTTGTGGCAAGTAGTCAGCGTTTTGCATAGGTTCGGGTCTGGGCACAGGTCAAGGGGCGTTTGTCCTTTCTTGTTCTTGAGTCCCAGGTCTGCGCCATGAGCGGCCAGGAAGCAGGCGATGAAAGAGCTACTCTTCTTGTCTAACCCCTGCGCTCCTAGACAGATCAGGAGACGTCCGACATCTTGCACGTCCTGCAGCTGTCGCAGCTGTGATAACGTGTGATATCGCAGGGCCTCGTGCAGAGGTGTGTCGCCGTCCTTGTCAGCCACGTTCAAGTTCGCGCCTTCGCGCACCAACAGCTGCGACAAAATTTATGGTTGCTGGTTAACTGTCCGCAAACAATACCATTTCATCCTCTAACTAGTCTCCTATCAATTACACATTATCTCTTAAAAATGCATATGCCAAAAGTTGTAGACATATTGGAGTAATTCTTTTTATAGTTTATCTCAGGAGCAATTTTCTATTTACACTTTCTCGACAGCCGATCAAGGCTGATGAAGTGTTGGGACTAAGAAAGCAATCTTTGGAGATTCCGTTTGGGAAAAGTAGTGGACATTTTGAAAGAATTCTTTCTGTGTTTGAAAGGTGACACTTCCAGGCCTTTCTCAGAATTTTTTCGTTTCCCCATATTATTTATAGTTTTTCTTAGCAGTAATTTTTTATTCGTACCTCCTCGACAGCCGATCAAGACTGACGAAGTGTTAGGACTAAGAAAGTGATCTTTGGAAATTTCGCTTGGGAAAAGTAATGGATATTTTCGAGTAATTCTTTTTCTGTTTGAAAGGTGACACTTCCAGGCCTTTCTCAGAATTTTTTCGTTTCCCCATATTATTTATAGTTTTTCTTAGCAGTAATTTTTTATTCGTACCTCCTCGACAGCCGATCAAGACTGACGAAGTGTTAGGACTAAGAAAGCGATCTTTGGAAATTTCGCTTGGGGAAAGTAATGGACATTTTCGAGTAATTCTTTTTCTGTTTGAAAGGTGACACTTCCGGGCTTTTCTCTAAATTGATTGACTGGTTCGGAACGTACTCGGACGATCTGCGTGTGCTGTCGTTCGACGGCGAGGTGCAGCGCGGTCTGCAGATTGACGTTCTGCAGATCCAGGTCAGCTTTCCCAAAACGCGCCAGCTGTTCCGCGACTTCCACGTGGTTGTTCAAAGCGGCCAAATGGAGGGCCGTGTACCCATCGTCCTTCTTCTCGTCCACCAGCCACGGTCGAGGAAGTTTTGACAGCAGCACCCGCATAGCACTGCAATCAAATAAGAATAAAGGTTCCAGTTAATTCGGGGACTTTTGGGACGCATTACGTGTGACTGCAAAGTTCGTATCACTTGTCATTATAAGGCCACAAACTTTGTTACTTAGAACTTCAATCGTCTTTAAAAGTTTAAAAAATCGTGACGTCAAGATAACAAATCGAACAACGATCAACCTTAGTTCATTTTGAAGCTCCGAGTTTCAAGAATCATTAAATCATGATTTTATTTGTCTCGTGGTCAAGTTGTTAACAAACAATTTCGAAGCAAGCCTATCGGCAATCGCAAGTTTCGGTCGATAACGCAATATGGATTCGTTATCAAAGACCGTGCAATTAATTATTCGACAAACGTTCGTAATTCGACGCGGCGCTATTGCCTCGCACTAGCGACGATCGGCGCAATTAACCGATGATAAATCACATGAAATCAAACAGATATATTCGTCATTTAGGTGTTTCCCTCATCGATCGGCGCGATACGCTTCGTTTACCAAAATCATTTCGGTTTATAATTGCGCCATCATTAACACTGCCGTCTATTGATCAACAAACACCCGTGACCTCTGATTAGCAGCATACGGAACCGGCCAGATCCGCCTAATTAATTTTTCGAAGTCCCGAATCATTAATACCAAACAAAACCAAACATTTCCATACAAAACTTTGTCAATCTTTGTAAAAATTAAAGAAATTAGCCTTAGTTTGTTTAATTAGCGTAGTTGAAAGTTTATTTCGAAAATTAGGGGAAATTTAAATGTACCACGTGACGGAGCAGGCTCCAATGAGTAAACAGGATTTTCGTATTTGTTTTTGGAACGTTAAAATGAAGCTGTTGCGAATTTTTTCGCGGGTTTTCCGGGTCAGTTAATCAATTTACGGGTATCGACACAATGGCGGACGCTCTCGATCCCTTTTGAATATTTATACCGATAAAATCGGCCGATTCGCGGGTCGTGATTGCAGTTGCAGTTGCACTCGACCGTTTCCCGAGCTCGCCTTAATATAATAAAAAAAGGGAAAAAGGAAAAATACGGCAGCCGAAGCGCCGTAAAATTTTGATGGCCTTTCCGGCGCGAAACCGGGAGACGTAAAACGCGTAACGGCCCCCGAGAAATCGAATAAAATGGCGGGCGTGGGCTGTTACGCGCGACGGGCAAATCGATTCCCCACGATAAAACGACAATTATACCGAAACCGCTGCGAGTAATCGACTGTTTGCGTTAATCGCGCAAACAGTATTTTTCTGTTTGAGCCGGCTGACCCGATCAATTTGCTGTCCTTATTGTTCGGACTGTTGATTGGGACCACGAACACGCAAATATTAACATTCAGAAAATAAATACCGGGCGGGGTAGACGGTTCGCGAAATATTCTGCCGATGGTTTTGGACAGGAAATAATTACGAACGTGTTCGGGTCAATTTAACATATTAACGAATTCCTGAACGATTGTCGATGTTTAATGTATTGTAACTTCGTGAAAAAATATCGTACAGTGATCAATCTTAGCTCATTATAAAGAGCAAAGCTTCTACTTTTCAGTCCCTCAATGAAATTGAAATTTACCTTATTAATCTTTGACTTGCCATTACTTTGTAAAAAAAAACAATGACGCAACAACCTATTTTAACTCATTGGAAAGATCGAAGTTTCTGCTTTTATCTCATCCCTAATTTTTCTTCCACAATTATTCCCTGCCCAAGAAAATTAAATATCACAAACCCATCGACGAAAATCTGTTAAAATCACAGTTAACTTTACGTTAAAAATGTGATAAAAGTGCCCGGAACGAATTTAGAGAAGACGAGTGAGTAATTTCGATTGGTAATTTCGTAATTTGACTCTGGATAGTGTGCCTGTAAATTCGAAGCAAGTTTCACGTTACCCTGGAAAACGGAACCTGACGGTTATTGAATGTGTACGTGACAAGTTGAAACACGTGCACGGGTGCACGACAAAAACATATGCATGTCCGCTGCGCCCCAACCGTGCTGCAGCCTCGAGGAGGTCCTCGAGGGGGACAGCTGTCACATCTCTTTCCGCCTATGGCCTCAAGAAAACTCTGTCCATGGGGTCCGACCTGGCGTAACCGTAGCTAAGAATGTGACTGTCGTAGAAAGGAAATCTTTCGAATTGGAAACGTCTACAGAAATTAGAACGTCACTCCTATTCGTGCATTTGGTTCCAGAGAATCTCTTTGTCTCAGTTCATTCGTCACAATCAAATCTAAGTCGAAAACGTAAATTCTACTTAAAAAGTCATCGATTTTCCAAACATAGAATTAATTATTCGGTTGCTGCATGTGAAATTGTTCGATTTTAGAATGCAAGTATTAGAAAATGTTTCGATCAAGAAATGCTATTACAGTTAGCGACCAAAAATAACAGTTATTCTAAAATTTCCTACGATAAAAATAATTAATAAAAAGTTGATTATTACTGAAATTTAAGATACTGTACACAAAATATAAAGAAAAAAATTCGAGGAACGAAATGATTAAAAAATATATATCGAATTTATACTTTTTCGTTACAAATAACTGTTAAGTGGCAACAATTAACAGATTGAAGTCTGCCAACAACATGAATTTCGACAGAGGACCAGTGGCACCGTTCTATAAAAATTGTGGGTCAAACAATGTTGTTATTTTTGAAAAAATTTGTAACCAAAACTAGCATGAACGTGTAGACTGAAGCACGCCAGAGGCTACGTAAAATTGCTGTTGAAGGCACCATCAAAATCGATGTCCCACATCCCACAGCATCGGAAAGTATCGTCGAAGCTGTATCAATTGTGGACCGATACGTCTACAGTAGATTCGTTGAGTTGTTTATTGGAATCGATGAAGGCATTTGTCTTGTCTGTAGAACTGCTTCGTCCTTGAAGTGTAGTACACTTTAAAGTCGAAGCAACGGGGACCAATTGCAACGGGGACGTTCGCGTGCGTTACGCAATACGCGCATAAATTAGCGCGCGATTGAGCGAGTTAGCGAGACGAATTAATTGATATGAAAGATTCGATGGTTCGCGATCGCAATAATACATATATCGTGTTGTAACGTTGTGACGTCAGCCGATGGTCGGTTGCTGCAGATGACACCTGTATGACGTATCTTCTGCCGTGTACGTGTTGTCACGCGCTCAAATATCGAACATGTCGCTGTCACAGGGTGTCCCGTTCTGTTAGACGCGAGCCAGTGACATGCACAACCGTACGTCGCATCGTGTTGCAATTTGCTCGACGGCGAATGCTAGATAAACCAGCTCCCTGCCACTCTCCAACTATCTATCGATTTTCCTTTGACTTCCCGATACTTTTTTCCTCCGTCTCCCCCCTCTTATTCAAAGGGCTAGCGTAGTCTTTGGAGATCGGCAGAACCCGCTATTTCTTCTCTTCTGCTCGACAGAAAATTACGAAAAAAATTCATGAACACTCTATCCGATTTCTTTTTAATTCCAGAAACGGAGTTACCACGTTCAAATTATCGTGGTAGCTGGATCTTATTCTGATTGTTGATGTGTATTTTTCCCAGATTTTTCGGATTGGGCGAACATGTTTAAAAAAATTGAAGATCTCTAGAAATCCATACTTCTCTCAGAAGTTTCAGAGGTATCGGTCTTATGAAAATTCGGTGGTGAGACACTGTCGAGAGCAATGTTCTCAATTTTTGTCAGATTTTTCTTTATACGGCATCATAGATAATAAAATAGTTTCCATGCATGTTTGAGCATCTTGTTCCTTCTTGGACCGTTCGATCCTTCGGATTCCGGCGTTATCCTTCAGATTTCGGAGTACCTACGAGTCCATGGCGCCCCATAGAAATGTTATTATGTGTAAATCTCGCTAATGAATGGCTCGGTTCAACATACTCGCGGCGATACCCGCTCGAATCTCCTTGTCCGCGTCGTATCGGTATCATCCTACACGTGTGCCCGACCTTACATGTGCATATAAGCATATATCGTGCGTTTAGTGAGTCACTGACAAACGGGGCATCATTGCAGGGTCTGCCGCAGCACTCTGTGCACTCGGCGCACTGTTCCGCCGGTCTCTGCTCGATCGCGAGTGAGTCAGTCGCGTAGTGCTAAATATAATTGACACAGTGCAACCTGGGCCCCGACAAAACACTTCGATATCTGCCTCTCGAAGATCCGAGAGCAAAACGACATTCTCACGGGTAAATCAGGCTCGTAGACGAGATGCGCAAATATATCTACCGATGTCCCTCGACTTCCTTTTTCATCCCCGATCCACGCGGATCTACCGTGATCAAGCCAGTGTATGGACGCAGTGATCCTTTTCTTGTCGATCCGGGAATTATAGATGTTGTTGCTACCGCGCGGGTAAGTTGCGTTTTGCAGTGATAAACATTGAATTTATTTCGTTCGGACCCGGGATCGTCGAAAGTAGAGGAATCAGGTTTTGTTATCAGTCTAAGTTGATTGTCGTACGATCTTTTCTCGCCAAGTTATTGTCAGTTGAACATCGGGATCGTTTAATTACAGTTTTTACCAGTCTTGGATCGATAGGGCACATTGTGATAGATTTTCCGCTGCGAGGAGGTTATATAGAGTAATGGGACTTAGCTGCATTGAAAGCTGAGGCTTTGAACTTTGAAATGAGCCGAGGCAAGGTGTCACTCGATTTTTATTAACGAAGTTATAATTATAACTAATTAGTTAAAGCTGTAAATTGTAACAGTAACCTAGAAGTAAGTAACTTGAGAGTATAAGAAGCAGAAGCTTCGAGCTTGAAAATACACCTGAGTAGATTGTTGTCCCAATATTTGCCACCATGTTGCAATAGATCAAACGTCGACGATCAGGTTCAATGATTCTGCAATCTTAATAATTGTTTGATAACAGTGAAATTTACAATTACTTCAGGAAAGTGGAAACTTCACTGTTTAAAATGAGCCCAGATAGATCGTTCTCCGATTTTTTCGCCAAAGTTGCAATAGATAAAAAATTACTTTGTGCACAAATTCAAGGTTTAAAACGATTCTGTGAAATGACTATGAATACTCAGCACTCTGATTCACCAAGGGCAACACAAGCCTTCTTGCATTGTCCCAAACTGCACTGCCAATGACACTGTCACATTTCTGGCAGCGTTCAATATTTGATTATAACTTCGTAATGAACTGTTTACAAACTTTCAAACTTCCTATAATTGTTTTCTCTATTTTTCCAAACATAATTTATGTTTGTGCAGTTTGGAGAAGTTCGAGCCACTCTGTATAATTAATGAGAGTCTCAACAATCGCGAAACTGCCTGAGAAAAAATTAGTAACATCCAAAAACATGTGACGCTAGGTTAAACGCATATGTATCAATGTTGTTAGAAACGTGAGTGTCTAAAGTCCAACGAGGTAAATGTCCCTATTCGCAGTTATGCTCTTGTTGCCGACCAATTGTGACTACTCTTAATAAAAACTGCAAACTAACCATTCAAGGTTATGAGATATAAATACATTCAATCAGTTTAGATAGTAATGTGTAGAACTGGAAAATGGCAAAACAATTTCTGCAAAAGTTTTCACGAAAGTTAATCAGCTAAAACAATTTATACTGGATTTCTCAACACGTATATAATTTTACCGCATCATATTTGAATAAATTGTATAATATTATATATAAGAATAACATTTTCAGCAAGCTGGAAAAATTTATTTCACTCTTTTGTACCTTATCAGCGTTAAGATAAATGAAAATAAATTTTGAATTAAAAAATATACAAAAATATACTTGTATAGTATAATAAATATTATACTTTAAATTATTGTGTAAAAACACGATTCTATGGAAATCAAAATAAAATAAAAATTTTCTAAATTCGTTGCGAGACAAAAATTGCACAAGAGTCAATTTTTAACTATTTTAAGTTGGAAGTAGAATAATAATATTCTTATATTCTTCTAATACGTTTACCAACAAAATATAATAATGAAAACTTCATTCTTTATAAAAGAAATTTTTGGGATGAGGTTTTGAATAATTCCGTTTCAAAAAATATCGCTGTTATTAAAAGATGTATTCAATTGAAAAAATTGCGAAAGCAACAACAGCAATAACTCTCAATTTGCACTCTTACACGGTCGATAGAGACGGTCGCTCGCCATTATATGTTATCATTAGCAGAAAGTTTGATAATTGTTTTGAACGCGGCGCTTAATTAATTTAAAGGTCAATGTAACGTCCGGAACGAGTAAACAAATAAAGCAATGTTCGCGATAGCGAGTCCCTAAATCGCAGAATGGTTTATCTCGCAGAATTCCATTTATCTTCGTTCAGTTCGCATGCGTCTTCCTCACGAGAGGAGATTGTTTCGAAGTTTTCGGATTTCCTATCAGTCATTCGCGTCGAGGAGCCGGTTCGATCAGAACTCCGCGTGATAAATAAACCTTCAATTTCGCGTTCCGCGTCTTCCTGTCTATCAATTCTTCAATTCCTGGTCCCGCGAGAAACGAGAAATTTTCTGAACATTGTGTGTTACCGATAGTTCATTAAATAATGGCCAGATCTACAATCCACGTCTAACAAATGTTACAATTATTCATTAAATCTTTCGATCTTGGAAAATCACTTCAAACATTCAAAAATAATTTTAAAAACATTTCATTAACAAAATATTTGAAGTAATACGAATATCGATTCTAGGAAGAAGCCAATTTTTTAGTATTCGAACATTGCTCCCTTTCATTTTATTTCGTAGGTTTAATATAATAACATTTAAAAAATAATGTTCTCCCCGTGTTTTGTGTTCTCTACAATGACCTAATGACTTTTTTCAGTACAAGAGAAGTAGGTTCCAATTTTCCAAATGCTTCGATACGTTGTTTTTAAAAATTGATTACAATCGTTATCAAAGTGGATGTTAATAAATCAAAAAATCCTCGAATATAACATATAACAATTTTTAAAACAATAAAACCGATTTCGATGGCAAGATTGGGGCCGACAAACCAGTGCGTGTAAATCGGTTGACCGGGTCGCGCGTCTCCTATTGATTCGCGATTTGTTTAGTGGAAAAGGTGAATTAGGGCTCGAGTTAATGGAACTTTCAACGATGCACAACCGTCGACATTGTCAGTCGAACACTGTCAATCAGCTCGTAGCTCTGTTGTTATATACGCTTGATTTGCTCCGGTAAAAAAGACCTGGTTGGGCAGGGCCCAATTGCATTGCCATGCAATTCCACTCTTCATGTCGTTTACCACTTTTTAATGATTTTTTAAAATATTTATTAACCTATATCGAAGACCAAATAAATTTCGCAAAACTGAGTTGTCCAAATAACATAGATATTAAAAAGCGAGCAACAATAGCTCATGAAAAAAAAGGCACATACAGATCGAATTTAGTAACCTCCTCCTTTTTCGAAGTCGGTTAATAAAAAAGAACGATCAATTGTTTTGCAAGTAATCGTAAACAAATAAAATTTAGAGAATGACATAACCCTAAAATTCTCACTAGAATTTATTACTATTTTTCTTATTTCTTTGTGCAGTGCATTCCAAGTGGACGGGGTTTCGATGCCAGAGTTGGGCAAAATGTAATTTCAATTACAATTACTGTAATTTGAAATTGCATAAACAAAATTAGAGTTACATGTAATTGCAATTTGATTTCTGCAATTTCCAAGTAATTTTAATGCAATTGCAAAGTAATTGTAATGGGTAGTTGTAATTACTTAACGCTAAAATGGCACTAAAAAAAGGTAATTAGATACCTCTCTCTCTACTGAATAGCATATTATTAAATTATTAGATTACAACTCTTAAGAAATGTAATTAATTACTGCCCAACTCTGTTCGATGCTCTTGGCATCTTGGTATTCAATAATAATTATTGTTAAAGGACAAAAACAATTATGGTCCACTAAACATAAAACTATTTTGGTCCATACATGACGTACACGGAGTTACATAAATATCGATAAACAATGAATAAGAAATATCTCAAAAAAAAAAAGATAAATTTTTAAATATTGATTCAACAAATAATTTTTTCTGATATTAAAACACTCAAATTTTTAAAAAATAATTGCCCTCGACCCTCCAGTTCCCGATATATTAGCAAAAATGAGGTTTCCACCCTCCTTTGAGGGCTATTTTCACCCCCTTAACATGAGTGTCAGTAGCTAAAAAAAAATTCGTGTGCAAATACTTTCTGGGTAATGTCCCTTGTTAGAGCGATGTAGAAGATCTTGAGCACTATCTACCCTTCATTGTGCAGACAGCCGACAGTGGGTGTGGCGTGTTTGCCCCCAGAAGCCAAACACGGCTCCAAAGGGCACTCTTCACCCATATCTACCAAATCAGTGCCACCAAAGGAAAGTCTCCATAAGAAAGGAACCGCGATGCTCGTGTCTATATCGTTATGACAAAACTAACTCCGAACGGCAAACGTTACTCATTTAAAGTTCGAGTGACCCGGAAGACGGAGATGCGAAGAAACTGGGGAGTTTGGAGTATTTGAACCAAAACTAAATCACTATCACCAACTAATTCCATTCGCGGAGTTCAGGTTCCGTGTGGAGATGTGGGGGCGGAATGAAAGGGAGAGAGTGAGAGCGAGAGCGAAGGAGAGAAAAAACGTGAACGAGGAGTGGGAGGGAAAAACACGAAGCACTTCAATCGCAGCACTTTGGCCCGAGCCGTGTAATTTATGCGTTCAATACCCGACCGCGGCACCCGGCCAGCCATTCCGGCCCTCAGAAAAAATATATTAATTCCGGGCTCCTTTAAAAGTTATTGCAAAAGGAGTTGGTTACGCGAGTCGCGAAGGGATAGAGGGGGGGGGGCTCTAACTTTCCAGCGTCGATGAAAACGTCTTCGCGGTGGAATATGCTGGCGTCATGGACAAATCGCAGGTGAACAGTGCGCGAGCCCCTGAAGACCGGCGAACAGCGATCAACAGCTTCTCTGGTGGCTACGCCTATGCGGGAAGTCGAGAAAGTCACTTTCGATATTGTTTTGAGAAACTTGGAGGTTTCTTTTTAACGAACGGTTTGGTACTCGACCGCGGAGATCTCGATAGCGCATGCAAGTAATTTTTTTCAATGAAAACTATAAGTAAACAATATATAGAGATATGGCGCTATTGTTCGGTTAATTTGATTTCTTAAATATTGGAACAAGAAGAATTGTTTACTGACCAAATCCGTGGGCTTTTGGGCTAGAAAAGCTAGATAAATAGCCGTCTGGCTCTTGTAGATACACTCTAAATTAGGGTAAGGGTACGGAATCAAGGAATCAACGAAACCACGCCTACTACAGTCACTGCACGCTGTGGAAACAATGTAATCATGCTTCCCAGATCAGTATGTATGTACAGTAGAAGTGACGGAACCACGCCCACTGTTTGACAGACTTTGGAGACAAGGAACAAGAAAGAGACTCACTCGGCTGCCTTCAGATTAAGCAAGGCCAAACGTTAGTCTGAGGAGCACCGTTCTCTCTCCGTTGAGAGCAACGAAGTCACGCCCACAAAAAACCACGCCCCACGTATCAATCTAACGCTAAAATGAGACATGTTATAACCAAAATTTCTCTAAAATTGCGTTATGAGCCACCAGAGAAGCTCCAAAGACATTGAGAGCAACGAGGCCACGCCCCCCAAACACCAATCTACCTCAAAAACCAAGTACTATCCCAACTGAATTAAATCGAATAAACAAAACTCCGGTAAGAATCGCTTTTCAACCGTTTCCTCCAGCTCTCTGATGGAAAAATGAACCACCATCGCACCCACCCTCTAAGATACACGTCTCCCGACACCGTCATCACATTAGTAGCGATCTAGGCCGGTTTTAATGACCTTCTCCCCGGTTGAAAAACAGAATTACCCAGAATAGAATCAAACAATACCGGGCCGGAGATGGAAAAGAGGAAAAACCGGGGATCAGAGGGAACAACGTCTTTACGCGGCGTTGTCTTTATAAAGCAGCTGGTAATTCTCACGTTATCAGCGAGATTACGACGGGGGAACAGGAGAGGACCTTAAATAAGATCTTAAAATACAGAGCGGTAATCCTCGAGACGCCCGGGCGACATAACATTTTCATTTCACTGAAGTCCCCGCCCCGTAGTCGGAGAGCCATTCAGCCCACGGCGAACTCCAATTTTCTATTCGCGTGACTTTTTCGCAGTGAACCGTGTTGTCCGGCACCCGGGATGAAAGCTGCGGAGCCGAGCTCGACTTATTTCCCATCGTAACGACCCGACGTGTAACGAGAAAAGCGAGGGATGTTACGTTATTTTCGAATAATGAGTTTGTTTGCGTCGGAAGCTACGCATAAATGTAGAAGACTGGGGGTTGGGGTGGTCGCCAGTGAAAGAAGTTCGCGTGCCCTTCCGTGGCGACGCCTTTGCTTTCCGATTGAATGCTGCCCTCTAATGTAGAAAATGTTGATGGGGCCTTTGGGTCTGTTCTCATTAGGACATTTTTATTTTATTAGCGATTTTCTATTAGCAAATTTCACGGTGAAACACTTTCTACTTCTTAAATGGAAGATTGAGTACTGATATGGTCCGATTAGACGTTATTTGCCAAACTATATCTTATATGTTGTCATAACTTCTCGGAATCTCTATTATCGATAGACAGTCAACATTCATGTTACTGCTTTTCATGCGAGTGCTTTTTATAAAACAGAAAATAAACGTGTAGGACGACTTTGTATCGGTTTTTACGGTTTCCAACAAACCAGGATAATAATTAATTTCATAAGAACGCTATTGAAGCTTAATGAATCCGAAGAGCAGCAAAGGGGTGTAAAAGGTGCTTGAACATTTCATTAAAGAAACGTTAAACCATTTCCCGGTGATTCTCTAGTTATATGTAGAAACACGGACAAACTCCGTCCGGCCGATGTGTGTATCGGGTTACGAGTTCGCCGTTGAAAATAGCCTTTACGCGCGTGTACCAAGTACCAACGCGTGGGTTAACGCAACCTATGGCTGTGTCGGAATCTGACTTCCCCCCTTTAGGGCGCATTTTTCAAGCTATAGAAACGCAGTGATCGTCAAAAAGCAAATCCGTTGCACTTGTACCTCATAGGAAAGCTGAAGAACTTTAATCCTGTCACACAATTTTATTGAATTAATAAGAAATAGTTGCATAGAACAAGCCTAGAATTAATATGTTACCCATTTTCGATTATAACTTTAAATCAACAAATTATGTTTCATTCATAACGTCACACTTTAAAGAAACGGATATGTCCCACAACACAGACAGAAAGGGATCGATCATTTTATGATACAATATGTAAAAATAGTAAATGGCTGAATTTACACCACGAGGAACCAATGGGGGTTGAAAGCTTATCTCAGGATTTTATAAAAAATTGAAGAAAATTGGACTGGATTAAAAACTTATCACACGATTTTATGAAGTTGAAGAAGATTGGAGTTTGGATTAAAAACTTGTCACACAATGTTAAGAAATTCGAGAAAATTGGTCTTCGTGAGGAAAATTGATGGATGGAAGAAAGTATAGGGTCGCGAAGGGTAATTGTATAATGGGAGGACTCGGTACGGTCGATGGAAAGCGAATTTGGACGCTTCCTGCAGCGTCGCGACGCTGTTTTCCGTTCGGTTCAGAGGAGGAATCCTTCAGCTCTTGCGTCGCGACGTCTCCGTCCGTATCTAAAATTACTGGCAGCAGCCGAAGACGATGCATTCGCATTCGGTCCGGTGAGCCGTGCGAAAACGAGAGCCACTACAGGCTTACGGCCTAATACAGCCCCTATTTTTGGAGCGTCGCGCTGACGCCACGGCAGAGACAACTTTTCGCAAAAGAAAATCGACGTTCCTTTCCTCCCCCCACCCCTCCGTGTCCCTCCTTCCTCGGCATTCTAACCTCAAGAATTATTATTGTCAACCTCTCCCCTTTTCTCCAAATACAATCGTAGAAATGTGTCTTTTAACCCTTTGCAGTCCTGAGAAAAGAAAGATTAATATTAAAATTACGAAGGAGTATATGGTATTTGATATTTAAACATTAAAATTTTTATATAATGTCGCTATTATGATAAAAATGACCCCATCCTCCATTCAAGTTCTTACCAGAAGAATTAAAGATTACAGTTATTTAGGACCGCCTGAGAAACATTTAAAAAATTGATATATCCCTCACTCTTTCTTTAAATCATTATAGAGAAATGCTTTTTATATTTAAACAACTAATTTTTCCTAGAAAAACTGTTGTTATAAATGAACTACAATTACTTTCCTTCTCCCCAGTTTACCCTCAGCATTTCCTTTATTATTTCAATAATTATATTACACTAATTCATGTTAAAAAATTAATATTTCTATAGAGTCGTTGTGTTATAAGAAAAAGATTGTGTAATAAATTAATTTTAATTATTCCGCTCACATTGTTGAAATTAACAATCTTCACTGTCATTACTACAGCAGCACAAAAGCTGTTTAATTAATTAATTTAAAAAATACGAAGAATTCCGCGTTGAAATATAAACGTATAAAAATAACATGCGTCAGTGAATGTGCAATCATTTGCACGTCAACTGTACGATAGGTAGTCAATGTGCTCGCTCGTCTGCCCTTCCACATATCCAGCATTATTTATGTACAATGATATTTTAAGTTGGATATTTGGCAACCACTTCTGGCGGAAGAACGAAACTCGTTTGCATTCCAAGCTTATCATCTCATCTGCAATTTCGATACTCGAAATAGCTCACATGTGATCATACTCTTCAGTAAACACACACAACCTACGTAATAAAAAAACTAATTACTGGAATGCAAAAACAAAAATTAAAATAACGTACTGCCTAATCGAAAGTAGTATTCAAACATTATCAAACATAATACGATAAACGATCGAACCTTTGCGCCGAAAGTATTTAAAAATTTATTATCAAACATCACTTGGAATGCTTGGATTCCATTGTAAAGTCATATAAACATTTATTATTTTATGTTTTATTCGTAATATTAATATTAATCATTAATATTTGATGTATAATATCAATATCGATATTCTTAACCCTCCGAGTGTTGTGCCGGAGTCATTTTTGACCGGGAACGTCCAAATTGTCATTTGTACTCAATTTGTGGCAATTAAACTAACTGAATAGCTGTTTCATTGAGGATATCGGAAAGACTAATGTGTCTACACGAGACATCATCGAAAGAAAATTTTTAAAAATTATTAATTAGAGCTGTGAACGGTCCTAAGCATTGCCAATTATATAGCTACAAAAATCGTCCGTTGTCCGAGGATTAAAGGAACCCTATTATTTAATAACATTTAAAAATAATGTTCTTTCTATACTTTGCATTCTCTACAATAATCGCTCAAATTTTAAAGTAATTTTCAAAGAAGAGAAGTAGGTTAACAGTTTTTTCAAATGCTTCGAAACACTGTTTGTCAAAATTGACAATAATTTTTCAATATCTGAAATCGTTTCCAAAGTGGACGTTAATAAATAACGAAATTCTCGAATATGACATATAACAATTTTTAAAACAATAAAATCGATTTCGATGGCAAGATTGGGGCCGGAAAACCAGTGCATGTAAATCGGTTGACCGGGTCAAGCGTTTCCCATTGATTATGGTTATGGGAAATTTCAACGAAAAACATTAGTCATATCACTTGTTTATGTAATCTGTCCAAACATTTAAATCACCAACATTATTTTCATAATGTTGCGATAACAAATTGATAGAATTATTCTTATTAAATATAAAAGTCACCCCTAAGCCTCTAGCAGAAAGGCGGGAAAGCGCTAAATTCAAATTAAGTCCAGTCAACGAAAAGTTGTTAGAGGGAAATGGAAGGAACACAATTTTTAACTTATATCTCGGAAACTATGTGTCCTAGCGATAAGACCATTCCATACAATATTAAAGCTGACAACATGTGCCACAAGATTGATTGGATTCAGTTTTTCGCTATCTCGCATAGTTTCCGAGATATCCGCGCTCAAAGTTCACTAATTGTGCTGAAGAGTTGGCTAGTCAAATAAGGCAAAAATTTCTTTTTCACAATTCGTGAACTTTGAGCTCGGATATCTCGGAAAAACTGAATGAATCGAATCAATCTTGTGGCACATTTTGTCAGCTTTAATTTTGTACGAAATGGTCTTATCGCTAGGACACATAGTTTCCGAGATAGAAGCGGAAAACCGAAAAAGGTGACTTCTACGTGCCCCCCTGTAGCCCGCTCACCTCCTAGGAGTAGGGACTTTTAGTATGTTTACCTCCTAACTAGTCCAAACAAAGTCCCAAAGTTAAAAATTGTGTTCCTTCCATTTCCCTCTTACGCCCCCCTTATGAGCATTCATTGACTGGACTAACTTCGCTCCAGCTGCAATACCAATGAAATGGCGCGCGCAACACCTTAAAGGACAATAATTATCCGCCTCTGTAAACCATGCAGAAGATTTCCGTTAACATTGAAAAATGGAGGATAGGTCGATGCATAAATTACCATAGCTCGCGACGCAGTAAACTATCAAACGACGCCATTAATCCCTAACGTCTTTTATACGCGGACATTTTTCCGGTAAACAGGCCTTGGCAACGTGCTTACTCAAAATAACTAAATTGATCCCATTAAACTCCCTTCAACTGCCACTTTATGGGTGGTGTCGCGAACACCTAATGAAACGTGTATCTCAAACTGATAATAAAATGGGGACATGTCTTGGGAATACGCTTCCCGCGAATCGTCGCGTCCAACCTCCATAAAAATAACAATTACATTTACACCTTGTTTAATTTGTAGCCGAGGCGAGTCCGAATCGTCTCAGGACTCGTGTCTGAAGCTCTAGCAAGCTGGCTAGCAAGATCGTTTGTCGCAAGTATTATTTATAGAACGTTATTTGCAGCAATAACGCCGCTGGCGGGTCTCCAGCACTTCTACAATGTAGTGTTAAACGAGCAATTAATACCTTCTTTTATTGCAACTTTGTTTGCAGAAAAAAATCCTTTTTTGGGAAATGGCTGGCGCCATCTATGTACTTTAAACAATATTGTTTATCCTCCTTAAAAGGAGAGCAGTATGCAACATTCTTTTCTAGCTACATTAGTTTGCAAGATATTCAATTGAATAGATTCTGCATCATGTTTGAGGGTAGTTTGTATCTCATGCATATGGACTGTGTAGCAGTGCCAACATTATTGTTTTCACCATTTATGCAAACTCATAACAAATAGTTCTCTGAGCCACTATACAGGACCCAGAAGGGCTTGCTTACACTACTCCCAACACCTGGCACCAGCAAGACAATCTTGCAAATCTCACAGTAATACCTACAACTTCCAAGAAGCTTCTCATCAAAGTATCATCAACAGAACAAAGAGTTCATCCCAATGTGTATGAAATTCTAATGGACTGTAGTCTTCGCTTAGAGCCCACTCATGAAGCAGCCGGCTATAGTTCTCGTTTTTCACCCAAGACAAATGTCTGTCTACTCAAATTAACTTAAACATCCTCGATTAACTAGGGTGTATCCTAATCCATCAATCCCTCGCAATAGTAAAAGATGTAGCATGTGTAGCAGCGTCTTTCTCCGATCAACGACACCAAGACGTATCCTATCTCTCGGTACGTCTAAGACCTAAACCATCCTCAACGAATCAAGGTATCCGAAGCCATCAATCCCTCAATTCTTTGTACGAGCAAAAGATGTTGCATCCCTAGAGCGACGTCTCGCCCCGTTCAACGACACCAGGACGTATCCTATCCCTGCGTACGTCTTTGTAAGGCATGGTCTCGTCCAAGAAGAAGAAGAATCATGGTCGGGGAGGGCCGGTCGAGAAAGAGAGAGAAAGACAGAAAGCCTGGGTAAGTTATCACTCGAGTCTGGGCCAGGAATAGTCGCCATGTGGTGGCAGCCGTGGGACTGACTATTTTCGGGTAAAGACAAATTTGGCGCGATGCGCTGCGAGGGAGCGGAGCCGAGCCGAACCGGCACAGCTCGCCGCAGACTCAAGTGTAAGCTTACATGTGCCTTTGGGGGGCGACGAACACGCGGAGGCCAATGAGATCGGCGCGGCCATTTTTAGAGGGATCCGCGAGACGAGCGTGCTCTCAAACCGCTTGTAGCATTCAGTTTGAAGCAGCCGGCCGGTCAGGAGCCTTTCCTCTCCGTTGCGTCTCGCGATCATCATCATCATCATCATCTTGCAGCATCTCTTATCGTACAACGACCACGATCATCCGACGCCACTAGTGAATTTTACCAGGTAGCTCGTGACACCTATCAGTGGATTACGCAACCCCAGGTACCACGCTGTAGTGACCAGATTCGCCGGAAAAGACCCTAGGCCGGGCCACTGGTTCCGTGCTTCCTTACTTCCCATAGTGAATGCGACGTATGGAATGTAAAGAAGTATGGAGCTGCGCCCAGGTGATCATCTATCTCTAAACACAGCTGCTGCAACAGAGAGTCTTCAGCATCGAACCCAAAGAATCAAGCTGGACCAAGGTCCACTGTACCTACGTCAGAAGGTCCGGTAGCTATCAAGATTGTGGTGGACCAAGTTCCGGACCGTCCGAACAGAGTATTTTTGGTTCGCAAGAGGATTTCGTTAGGGTACCCGCTGGCAGCAGAGCTCAAGTCAGAAATAGACGGTTCCATGAGTTCAAGCGTCCATGTGGACGGTCGTGATCGCTATTTACTGACCTGCCCGTGACTACCATGTGGTCGCCAGCTTTATTTAAGTCTCCCAGACTGGGCTCGAGCGCCCGCCAACCGCGGGCGCATGCGTTAGGTTTTATTCTTGCAGATGGAAGAGGACTCCAGTGAGAGGAAAAAGTGTTTAGAGAATATCTAAATAGAGTAATCTGTTCGCAATCACTATCTGTAAGTACTTACTTTTCGGGTTGCAGAGCGAAAGTGTGATGGTCACGTGATCGGTTGTTTCAGTAAGTAGGAATGGATTGTTTGAACTTCGCGCCGGACGACTTGTTATAGAGATACGTCGATATTCTTGCAATCTTTGCTTTATCTGTTTGTGAAAAGTTGTAAGTTTTTAGAGGAAATTTGAAGTTAGAGCTTGCAATTTTAGTATATTTTTGGTAATTTTACGAGCCTGCTATAGTTTGGTCGAACTCGTAATTTTGTTATGTCTGATCACAATTTTATTTCAGTATAATCTAGTTAAATGTTCAATATTGTTATATCCCGGTCGATTTTTTAATTCGATTATAGTCTGGTCGAGTTTGTAATCTTAGTATAATTTTATCAATTTCCTATTATATTCTAGCCAACTTTAAAATTAATTTAGTCGAGTTTGCCATTTTGCGATATTCTGGTCAGATTTGTGATTTTACTAATGCAAACTAATCAATTTTATAATTTTGCTGTATTCTAATCGATTTTCCAATTTCGTTGCATTACGGTCAATTTTGTAGTTTTTCTCAGAGTTTTTAATTTCACTACATTCTGGTAGAATTTATAAATTTACTATATGTATATTCTAGTAGAGTTTATAATTTTGCTATATTCTAGTGAATGTTTTAATTATACAACCTATGCAAGTTCGTGATCTTGCTATATTCTTACGAAGGGTGTAATTTTGCTGTATTCTGACGAATTTCATTGCAGACAGAATAGGAACAGGAAGCCGAAAGAAGATCGTCTTTCGACGAGTCAAAAATAGGACGTGCGTTCGGTCGCCGCCATGTTTCCATAAATGAGTTCTCCGATTACAAGATCTATTTCCGGTCCGAGCCGACCATAGACATATAGAGATAGACTGCGCGGCCTGAACGAAGCGCTGAAGTCCACAATGGCGGCGTGCAAGAGAGAGAGAGCATTAGCCGGGGTCCATAGCGCTCTCTTTCTAATTGATGTGTCGACACATCATATAGAAAGAGAGCGCTATGGACCCCGGCTAATGCTCTCTCTCTCACTCTTTGTACCGCGCGCCGCCATTGTGGGCTTCAACTCGCCCATAAGACGGCGCAGTCTATCTCTATATGTCTATGGAGCCGACAAACCGAAGCTCGACCAATCACAAGCCATAGTGCAACGTGAAGATAGTCATTTTATTGAAAATTAAAATCATAATCTGTTAAACTCTATATATTTGATTTATTAAAAAATCAAATTTTAACTATTAACCTTTATAAAAAAGTCGTCACGACTTTTCGAAGGTAGATTACTGTAATACATTTAAATATATCTTTATATAGTTGTTGTATCATCGTCATGAATAATATATTTGAAACATGTCGTGTATAAATAATAAATGAATAGCTAATGATGTGTCATTCTTTCGCAATCTTGCGTTCGAATAGAACAATAACATATTGAATAAATAGATTCATTGTTGTTGGCTGAAGTATGCAATGTTATCAATGCGTGCAGTGCGATATAATGAATGTTGTAATAGTGTAAAATTCGAAATATCGTTACCGTTGTTTTTTTTTATAGGTTATTCCTTCGTCTGCGTTACATCTTGAACGCATTAGTTGTCCCGTATTAGCACTCCTTATAAACTATTGTATTTCCTCGAATATATTATGTTCATATATTGCGCCAATTCTGTCAATTGCCAATAGTAAATATATCGTAAACACAGTGTTATATTCTAAAATATTATTTAAAAATTTCTCGTATTCCCTCGATACTTACGCGAAAGTACAGTATCTCGTGATACATCACGAAGCACATTTTGGTTAGTGTTCGGCACACTGTGCGCTTCAACAGACACGCTAAATCGGCACATTCTGGGGAGGTCGGTCACTCCTTCGACTTATGACATAGGCCTTGCGACACGTGTTCGTTCTTCCTTGATTCACTGCAGCAATGCATCGTAACCATCTTCAAGGGCAAGGGCCCAACAAAACCGTTTTTCCACTGTCAAATCACGTGTGGCGATTAATTCGCGGTTTCAAATAAGGATAGGGTCTTTGTAACAATCCTGTGCCGTGTAACCATTAGTATCAACAGGTATCAAAAAGTTTCGGAAACGTCAAAGTCAGGGAAAGCCCCCCTGTTATCATTGAGTGTACCACTACCAATCAACCATTTTGTATCATACCGGCAAGTTGAAATATTAAATAGGTCATACTGGTACTGTAATCTAGCGGAAAAAGTGTAAAACAACGATTTACAAATTAAAAAAAGTTCAGGCTAGACAATGGTGCATTCTCATTTCGTTTATGCGTTGTACTGCAGCATATGTAATTTTGCTTGAATGTGTCTTCGAGGAGAAATACATTTCTCCGAAGATTCGGATGGAGATTTTTATACTTGAATATTAGAATATAAAGATAGTGTTATATTTGAAAAAAGGTTAACACACTTCATTTTACTACAACTGTAAAACCAATAATTTTTACGATTTCGAGAAATCCTTTAAGATGCTTTCATATACCACTAAAGTCTACACATTTAAATCTTACTTACTAAGACTCTACACAAATTTATTTATTTTGTACATAATTTTACTGTACACTTATTTAATGTGCATTAAAAATTTTCCTTGCACCAGGCCACAAAATTTTATCCGTTCATCCTGCCCCCCCCCCCCCCCCAGTTTATTTAAATCCTGAGTTTGCCACTGACTATACATATACAAAACCTGAAACAGTCGTTCAAAAAATGCCCGTATTTGCGTGAAATGAAGAATAAACGAACTAAAAAGTACATTGAGCCAGATTGAGCCTATTTTATCTACCTTCGTAGTCAGGGAAAACTGTTTTACCGATCACGTAGATCTTCCCGCGTCAAATTTAAATCTCAAATATTTGTAGCTGAGATTTACAGAAGTCTGTCATCCTAGAAAGAAGGTACTAATTAAATATTTACTAACGAAATTCTTTCATATATTCCGTAAATCACACTAGTCCCTCATATTATTTTATTATTCATTTCAAGAAAAATAGTAATATCACAGACGATATACCAAGATGGTACACTATTCGCTAAATTCGCTTCAAGAGTCGCATGTGGCGCCTCGGACGCACGGAAGTCAAGTGATCTAATCTAACCTCAAGAAAGAGATCCCTATTATAACGTCGCTAAAAGTCAAAAAATAATAAAAATATGTAATCTATAACTAAAATTAAAAATAATAAATATTTATAAATCCCTCTTCATTCGATTAAATGGGATTCGATATAATGGGCGCCCACGTAAACGTAACAATACAATATTTATTATATGACAGTTATGGTAAGTTCTTAACTATTTAAATTGTTTAGTATTATAAACAATTAATAATACAAATATACGTATCAAATTAATAATGGTTTGAAACATATTTGGATCAAAGCAACTGATGAACCATGTCTACATCACAACAAACAATACACATTATATACTTGAACAGTGTTTCAATAAATGCATAAAAAAATTAATAGAAAAAATAATAATTACGTGCCTTTTTGTTTTCTAGATATCCAATACATCGAAAGAGAAAAAACACACAATAAATTTAACGCAAGACTTAGTACTACTCTAAAAATGTGAACTGAAACAAGGAATCACAACACTATTTATATAAATAGGAGTCAATAACAGTGTAGGAGGAAAAAATTGACAATAGAATGACAATAGAATGCCTGATTCATATGGATTCATATGAAAATCAAGATTCGCTGCTGTTTTTGAATGAATGAAACAGTTGAAGCGTGAGAAATGCATCCAACGCCACCATTTTTCTGAAATTCTAGTCTTTCAAGTGGGATGCAATGGATTTAAGGATGTTCTCAGATGTTCTGGAGGTACAATGGGAGACAAAAGTACAAGAAATTGGAAATCCATCAATATATTGGCAATGAAAGCCATTCATGAGTATATTTTGCATTAAACTTTTGGGAATATTGTACTCTCTGTAGCTATATTTATATATTTAGTGGTCTACACTTGTCGCGTTTCCATGCTAAAATGAGAGACAACACGATAAATTTGACGTTTTGTAACAGTTTATAATTTTTTGCTCTGTAACTGTTTAGTGAATCCTAATACATTTTGAATATAATTAATTACATAATTTTTGCTACGTATAAAAAAACTGGAGTTTCTAGTTGCGTTTTTTCAAGGTTTAAATCGGGTTTGAAGTGGAATTTTATGAATTTGAATTCTCCATAAGAAGACGTGTTAAAATGTGCAAACTTTAAGTTGCTATAATCCTTAAACGGTGCAGTGAATCGAATCCAAACTTTGGTAATTGCATTAATTTAGTAAGAATTATATCTTGTCAAATTTTGTGCGTTTTCATATAAAAACAAAATTTTGTTTCAAAAATTTTGTTGCGTTTTTATATACTTCCAGAACATCCTTAACAAGCAAGAGAGTATCAGTGATACCATGCTGGACCATATATTAGTACTGGCAAAGAGCTGTTGTATATGTAGAAGGATGAGAATCGTCAAATTGCCACAGGCGTAGGTGAAAAACAAGGATTTCAGTGTGTTCTTTCAAGTAATACCGGTTTATATAGGTTTGTATATTTACCCTATGCAATCGGGTAAAACTCTATGACCAATGCATACTAAATGAAGAATTATTGTATTGCAGACTGTTGATTCAACCACTGTCTTGAAACATTAGATGCACATTGCATCCTCAGCAAGATGTCTTTCCGCAGGGTAAACAGAATGTATGTCGAATTCATGGATCTGGCCATGTTTCACTGAACATTGTAGGCAACCATGATTTTTGTCATTAATTATAAGAGGACAGTGCCAATGTAGTTTTATATCAGCTACTCTTTAGAAACATTCCAGTGTAGGATACGTGTGAATTTAATATAAAAGTCACGCATTTTTGTGGCACCAAATTTCTTGTTTAATGGAATATAATTTTACTCGTTTGTTAAGGGAAAAACGAACCTGAGATTATTTTAGAACTTTTGGATATTGTAAATTGCCTATAAAAGTCATAGTAAAATTTGAATCTTTTGTATTGTGAATATGAAGCTACTTAGTGGTACAATGATACGGTGGAATGGATGAATACAATGAAAATATTGTAGAAAAACTGAACTATGGATACAATAAAATTTGTTAGGATAGAAAATATGTTATCAGAATTAGAAAGATTGATGGACTGTAATTATTTGGCTTTCCTGAGAGATCTTTTTACTTTTAGGTGTGCAGTTCTGGGTTTATCAACTGCTTACGAAGAGAGTTACTTGTGATAGCTTGGAGACTAAAATAGAACAGTACGGAAATAAAAGGAAAACAAACGAGTGTACAGATAATTTAAAATTTATCAAATAAATCCTTAAATTGTATACTTGAAGGAATATAAATTTCTATGTACAGAGTATTTACTCGATAATTGTTCAAAACATGGGTCCGGCCAACGACAATTATCGGCCAGGAAAAACTATTCTTTGACTCCTGTCGAACGTAGAGAAGGACAGTCAAGCTCAAGGGCCAAAATGATACCAAATATGATATAATTCCGATGATATTTACTTGCGTAATGAACGATGAAAGTTTTAAACGCAGAGAGTCACAGTCACCGGCGCAGTTCAAAGGCCCGCGTTTTTTTCTTTCCTTATACAAATTATATCATATTTGGTATCATTTTCATTAGAAAATTGCCACAAATATGTTAGTGAAAATTCCATAAAAAGTAATGATAAAGAAGTTTTGTTATTGGAGTAGTGATCTCCTGGTCTCACGCCGCTCCGTATTATGTTAACACTCCTTGCAAGCCGAGTGGGGATAGTTCTAGCACAATTATGGGCCATATATTTTGGATATTTATTTAATAAACACTGTATAATTTCACTAAATTTGCCTTGCATGCGTTACACGAACCCATGAGTTGAACACAACATAGATATAGTTGATCGAATTCAAGTTAATTGGTCGGAATTACAGCGAAAATACTAAAAGCTGTTGCTTACAACTTTTCTATGTAGGCTTATACCAAAAATTTAAAAAACACATTTTGCAGATCTGTATCAATTATACATATTTTGAAAAACTGCAATTTGTATCGTCTTTAAACGTTTGTAGCTCAGTGCAACCTCTTGAAATTAAATTTCAAAAGAATATTTCAAGTTCTTTAACATATCAATTGTTAACTAAAATACCAACTGTTAACTAACATATCAATTGTTAGTCGGGGTCTGTTAGTGTCAATGTTATAATCAATGTTAGTGTCATTGCCATTTCATGTGGTTCAGATTTTGTATGTAGGGGTCTGTTAGTGTCAATGTTATAATCAATGTTAGTGTCATTGCCATTTCATGTGGTTCAGATTTTGTATGTAGGGGCCTCACAATAGCATTGGAGAGTTTGATCTTGTGGAGCGCGATTCGTTAAAACTAACATGATTGAGAAAATATGCAGGAAAAATTTGCGGTAAATCTGGAGTAATTTTTGTGCTTTTGGTGGAAAGCTCGACAGTAATGAATAAAATTGCGTTAAACACTCGAATTATGGGGTTGAGGCAGCAGTGTTGGTATGAGCGCTCACCCTAATAAATAACTGACAGTCTAGGAACCGTGGGGGGATGAATGTGATTCGAGTTATGCGTGGAAACCTCGGGGCTATTCATGGTGGAGCCGGATTTGCATTGCCATCATTGTCGCGATTTGAATCGGTTTCTCGCTAGCTATCACGGTCCTGGTGTGCTTCCATTGTTATTAACCCCTTAAGTGGGGACAGGATTTTTACAAGCCGTTCGCTCGGTGGGGAATCTTATTGTGGCATATAATGCCTTATAAATGTTTATCTTACAGTTTTATCTTTTTCAAACGATTTATGAACGAGTCTCTAACCCTTCTTCCATATTTTGTAATTTTGTATTAATGTCGTCGGAAACATGACGACTTAAATTTATTTTTTAGTTTGGTCTAGACTTCTTTCTACGTATGTAAACGCAGAAGATAAATTTCCCAACCTTAACGCAATTTTTAAATATTAACCATGATGATCTAATAATATTTTTGGCTTATTCTATCGTAGTAACATATTTTTAACACCTTGTAAGTTTCTAGCTTTCTTTCTAGGTACTTACAAGGGGGTAGACTCATTTTTCCAGGATTGCAAGGGTGCGGAATGCGCGTTCTCATTTCTCGATAATGCACAGATGGGGTTTTTCAGCATAGTCAAAAGCTCTAGATAGAAAATCAATTTACGAGGCACAATTTGTAATATTATTCGTAAGCATAAAGCTGCGCATGTAGCTATTTTCATAAAGCTACGATAGCTACGTGCTGCCGAATAATGCAAATTATGCCTCGTAAACGTAAAAATACGTCTATAGGGTGTTCGCGACCCAGATTGATCTTTTATCTAGCGCTTTTGACTACTGAAAAACCCCTGCATTATCGAGAATTTTCAATCCTGGAAATGAGTGTAGTCAACCGGCTACCCGGACACTCATCTATTATATTTCTTTCAACAATTTGTTAATGTTAATGTTATAATGAGAATTTGTGCACACATGTTAAGTACAGAAAGGTTTTAAATAATCTATACATTTTGATTGATTAAACAACAAGCCACTTTCACTAATAAGGGCGGCAGAAACGAGTCTACCCCCTTAAAAATATTACTAGATCATTGAGATTTTATTCATACATCCAAATCGATGGTTGTTATCATGACAGAATCGGTCAACTTAATGAAATAAATGTTGCAAACCTATCGTTGAATATGAAGTATTTATTACGTCGTCACAGCAGCAGATTTTTGCTGTATTTCGTGACAGAACGGGCTACGCCTTTCCTTTTTTCCGGGATTAAGTTATAAACTTGAGCGTCAGTTAGCCAGAATTATAGATTCGCACGGGAAACGCAGCAGCGGGCTATACGTACCCGTCGAGCGTGGAGTAAATAAATCTTTATTATGTCAGTGCTCTGATCGTGTACGCCGCCGTTGCTGCCCGGCTTTCTGGACGTGTACATAACATTTGCAAATACGGCGCTAACGTCAACGAGCACTCACGTTACCGGCACTATATTAACGTGACGGGACCGAAACGTTAATCCAGATGCGTTGATAGCGTGAATTTATTAGCCAGCAAATTCATTATCGGCGAGTACGTGATTTGCAGTGTGTCACGAAAATCGCGGGACCGAAGAATAGTGACGACGATGCCTGTCGATATCGCCGCTCGAACAACGTTAATTATACTCGCTTCCAAAACCATTCACGCGCTTATTTTCGGGATCCCGAAAGTTTGCAATATTGGAAATGGTGGTAATGCAATTGTAAACGACTACCTATTGTATAATTATACAGGTCTAAGGTTTCACCATAAAGAAAAGGTATTTTGTAAAAACCGACTTGGAAGTAAAAAACGAAGTACAATCTAACTAATTTATAGTTTTAGGCGAAGTGACGTGGTCATAGAGAAATTAAGAATGTAGTAGGCGCAAGTGCGCTTTATTAGAAAGCCGAAAGTAAGTACTACTTGGTACGAAACCGAGTTGGAAATAAAGGGCAGACGGAATGGGGTGCCGTTATCGGATCGGGGATTATTCGTTTCAGGAAGTTCGTTAGGGGCAGATACGACGTCGAATCCTTTTTCACGCCGACCCGCTAATTGAACTAGTTTGGCAAGGTGTCTCGTTCCGGACTTTAGTAGTCCGATACCGTTACGGGGACGTGTAATGGCCGAACTGGCCGCTATTCCAATCGTCATAAATTGTCGCGGGGAACGTGACGATCGTACTGAGTAGCCAATAGATGCGCTCTCTCGCCTATCATTTGACCCCCGCAGCTTCTCCTGGCGTTTCGCGCCCTCACTAAATCCGCCGGTTGCTTTGACTACCGATTCGCATACGCTAACAGATTTATCGGCCTGGGGAGATCAAGTTTATACAGCAGATTTCGATGAATCGAAACGCGCCTTCGTGTTTCTTCACGTTCGCCAAGATCACCTTTTGTTTCAGATATTATTTGTTAGGTTTACAGGGGTTATAGGGCGATCTCAGGTTTATAGATTAGGTTTTTAGAAAAGTTATTAGGAGAACCACATTTTTTAAAATGTGATCCTATGTTTTTTCCTGCACCAATCAACGAAGCTTTATATTCTTTACACTAACTTATGGTCGTTGTTACATGATTTGTCATTGCATATTCGGCAAACAATGTAGCTCCAACAGGATGGTTGTCCTGAACATTATCAAAGAATAACAAGAAATGCATTAAATCAAATATTTCCGAATCGTTGGACAGGACGAGGTGGTCCCGTTTATTTTCCGGCAAGATCATGTGATCTGTTACGCTGAGGCTCCGACTACAATTGCTGATATGAAAGATATCGTATCATCACTGAATGTAAAACAATCATTACTTTCCCGATTCAGAAAATGTCGAGGTGTAAACGGTCGCCACATTGAAACTTTTCAGTGAATAAAATGATTGCAACATTATTAAGAGAGTCGAGATTTCATAAAAAGACTAAAATTGAAATATCTCCTTAACTAATGGTTTTTCGATATTAACAGGTTAATACTTTTTTGTAGAGAGCATGAAAAGCTTCATCGATTGGTGCAGGGAAAAACATACGATCCCATTTAAAAAAATACTGATGACCTCCATATCTTTTCTACGCGTCCACCCACAAAAAAACTCGCAACACCAAAGTATGCATCTCTCGGAACTATTCTTCAAAAATCGAGGTGGTAATGTCTGGTGAACCACCCTGTATATGGGCCTGGTTGAATGGGACATTTTATAGTTCCATTCTGGGCTGGGTGAAATGAATGGAAAATTTGGAAAATGTTTGTAATTAGGAAGAGTTTCGAGTAGAATGTTGTTGATTAGTTTCCCAACTGAATCGGTATTTTGGCGGTATCTCTCGCAAGAAGTTGGTTCCCAAGACTTCCGGTGCTTGGATATTAGCTTCTTCTGAGGAACGTGCCGGAACGCTCGGCATTTCAGGTTCACAATGAGAGGCGGACGTAGACACAAGACGCGATATACGCCGGGAATGGAACACACCGCGGAGATTGTACTAATTAAGTCCCACCTCTCCTATTAATTGCCAACGTTCCAGCCTTGTCAATGCTCGCCGTTCCTCGCTATGGCTGCGGACACTAGCCGTTCATCGCTGCGGCTGTGGCCGCCAGTCATGTAGTTAACAGAATTTCGATATCGACATGCTCCACTTACGTAACTACTTGCTTCTCGATGCTAGATCAAGAGTTGTCCCAACTTCGATACCAACCGCCACTGCCCGCTAATAACAATAACAAATCTGGTTCAGTCCAGTTCTGATAACGCGGCGACAACCGCATTTGGCAGAAATGTCGAAACTAGTTCCACGATTTTTGCTTCCGAAGGACAATTCGTGAAAAGTTCAATGAATGCTACAATTCCAAGAGCAAAGATTACACGAATGTTTGAGGAAGTTCGTCAAATTGACCTCCGAAATGATGAGCTAGCTCCTAAGACAGTTGTTATTCCGTGGAAGAGTCTTCCGTTATTATTATTTTCGAAGAGAGACAAGACGACCGAAAGCCGGCATTAATTAATCAGAAATGCATTCAGCTCGGGAAGCCTTTCTCGAGAGAAGGGGGGGAAAACTTGTGAGTATTCTTGAAAACATTAAAGAGCCTCGGCCTATCCTGTTTTTAATTAATTTCGCGCGGAATTCGAAGGAAGCCGGTCGAACGATATTGAATCTACAGATAACTTTTCATGGAGTTGGACCTCGTCTATCCTGGCACGTCGTTAGGAAAGCCCAGAGGGAACGAACGGGTGGCGCGATTTTATTGGACCGATGGTCTAGCGCCGGGAAAAAGGGGTGTACGTGTTTACATTGCCAAGTAACTGCGGCTCTGACCATCGCATCCTATGTAACCCTCATTCTGATAGTGTTTTAATATGTCCCACCCACGTGTTCAATATTTCGTTTAAACGTTCAACTGTTCGGAAAGGTTCGAGTCGAAATTGATTGGAAGATACCGGAAGATCAAATATTAAAAATGCAGTTTCGATCACAAGCTGTGTTCAGTCATTTTGTAGCACATTATATTTTGAAAATTGGAAAACATTTTACAAACAGCGAACTACAATTAATATTTATATTTTTGAAAAAACCTGCATTTTTTTTGTGAATTCCTAACAAAAGAAATGTTCACACATCCATTATCAACCTTGCCACCAATCCTAAACCTTCAAAAAACTATTTTTTGTTTATTATTTCAGCATTTCGTTTCGAACGTAGAGAAATTGCTGGTTTATTCTTTCCCGCAGCGTGTTTATTTGCCCCCAGGAGGTAGATTCGTAGTGAAAACACATTGTCGTAGGAAAACAGGGTGGGAAAACGCGCGGCGAACGAGTCCGTGCGCTCTAACGCGTCTCTGCGTTCGAATAATCCGCGAATGCAAATTAGACCGGGCTTAAACGCGGGAGTCGATATAGAGCGAGCAATTATAATCGTGATAATAACTTTTCTAATTAATTTCGGAAGTTTTAATTCGACGTCCGAACTCATATCCTTGCTCGCCGCAATACAGGTCAATTATTCACCCACTTCCGGCGCCGACTGGCAAGTTCCAGTTTTAATTCGGGCCGCGCATAATGGAATCGTTGTTTCGAAACTTTTTAATAGTTCTCGCCGTTCTATGTCGGGAGAGGACATGTTGACGTCCGGATCCGCCACTTTTGCCATAAATCCCTCGACTTTTATGGTCCGTTCGCTTTTTATGCCACGTAAATCATTCTTTTTTATTTTTCTTGTCTTTCAATGAATGGAACACTAAAACCGTCATTTTACTTCTTGTCGAAAAAATTAAATTTTTCTCCCCCTCTCTCTCTCTCACTCTTTGTATAAAGAAATTTAATTTTGACAATGACGTGTCATTGTTGGACAACAAAAAACAAGTTTATTTTTTAACACGAATTTTAAACAAACGATGAAAATTACTTGCGTATGTAAATTCCTTTTAGAAAAGCCCACAAATTGTACTTTTGGGCTTTTCAGCTACGACCAATAGTTCTCGAGATATTCAATAAAACGCACCTCACGGCTCCTCATCAGGGACGTGACAAAGTCGGGCGCAAGAGGGGGTCACGACTCGAGGATCCGTCTCGTCAAGAGAAACTGAAGAAGGGGTGGGGGACAGGTGGCGGTTGCCCAACTCGAAGGAACCCGAAAAGCTGACGTTTCGCTTACGTGCAGAAATTGGCAAACGTAGGATATATTCCTTGCATCCAGATGAATTTGTCAAGTGGGGGAGACGAAAATCCAATAGGCGAAACTGGTGGACCGGCACCACCCCAAAATACTCCAAACTATCGTCTGCAATCTATCCACCATTAATTCGCTTGAAGGAAAGGTACGAGATTAATCCTTAGAATATTTTATTTTAAATTTAAGCACATCCAAATATCGGAAATTTCGATTTCATAGGTGGTAGAAGACGTGTGCCCACGTAAGCAGAAAAATGGCGGACGTCGCCGCCGCCATGTTGGATCACGGGAAAATTCCAAGGAGAAACAGTTCGTGACTCAATCTCGAATTGTCCACTGGTTGACTTTGATAAACGATTGTCACAAGCACTGAGACCACTGGCTGAGCATTATGTCACGGTAGTTTATCCCCTAGAAATCCCCATAGAGATTCTGCCATCCCTATCGCCACCGTTACCATGGTTCCAGGTATTTCATTTTCAATATTTTATCTGTTGTTTGGTCGTATCAAATCTACTGAAATGTTTGATCGGAAAGGATTGTATCATTTTTTTCCAGGATGCGGGATTGAATCATCGACTTTGACAGGCTGTATCGAATCGATTTATCGATCGGGAAAAAATTATGAGGACGGTAAGCAGCTCACGGAGCGGCGCTCCGACACCGATTGAAACTTGGCGTGTCCGTGCCGAAGGTGTTGAGTGCATTTCTTCGGAGCATGACGTGAATGGCCGAGCGGAGCCGAGTTTTAAAATAAGACAAAGCCTCCCACGGCTCCTCCCCACCCACTCCCACTCCAACCCCATAGGTTCTTCTCCTTTGGTTGTTTTCGCAGGGCGATCACGCGCCACCGGCCGTCCAACTTCGCCGGCTAATCAGAAAAATCCACACTCCGGCGACCTTATTGAATTGTCTCTGACGACCGGTCGCTCCTCTGTGCCTCTGATGACGGCCTATTCGCATGAGAGGAGGGGGAGGAGGAGATTCCTTTTGGTCTTAGTTTCTTCGTCTCGGGCGTGAGACTGCGGGAGGCTTCGTGGGGTCCTGGGACAACGGTAGCCGGTGTCTTGGGAATGAAGCTGTAGGAAGATTTGATATTGTAGAGACGCAGTGAATCCCGTGGAGAGTCTCTTCAGTCGAGGGAAAACTGGATAGCGTGTTTGAATAGTTGTTGAAATTGGAGGAACTGGCCTGTAATCTGAAACTGATATAAGAAGTGTCCACAAACACCTGGTGGACCCTGCTGGACCTACCTCCCTCCTTTTACTTCGTCTTATACTTGCTTTTCTAGTTCTTTCACATCCTTAGAATCATGTGTCATGTTTTGTTCACCTCCTTTTCTAGTCTTTCTTTATTTCTTCTACTTTAGAGTCTATATCTCCAGGGTTCACTCTTCTTACTAGTTTCTAGGGACTTTCCACAGCCTTTTTCCTAAACCCCTGTTTCCTCTTCTTCATTAGTGTTCATCCAGGTCCAATCCTTCCTCTAGTTTCTGGGACTTCCCACAGTTCTTTCATTAGACCCTAGTTTCAATCCTTCGCTACACACTTTCTTTGTCTCTTATCTAGATCCCTCTCTCGCCTCTTTCTTACTTAGTCCGTAGTCAAACCTTTAATTTATTCTTTTGTCCATTCTCTGGTCCATTCTTTAGTGTCTTCCTTGAACTTTTTCCTTGATCGATTTGTAGTCCAATCATTAGTCTCTTCTCTACTTCCTCCCTTTGTTTATTTGCTTAATTCCTAGTGCTTCCCCTTGTTCATCCCCTATTTCATAGCCAATTACCAAGTCAATTGGCAAGTCTACTTCTTAGTCCCTTGTTCTCAATTTTTCCCTAGGTATTTCTCTCGCTCCTAGACCCCTATTCCTTCCCCAAGTTTCTCCGTAGGTCTTTTAGTCTCCTTTCTGTTTCCTCCCTAGAAATGTCTTGAGTTATGAATGAAATTGCTGTCGCTTTTGACCAATTTATTTACCGAGAAATTCTCAACTGCTGATCTTTTATTTTAGAAAGACTATTGAATCCAGGACGGTGAGTTTTTCTTACGGTAGGCTGTGTAAGTTTTCCTGTCAAAAAATTCGCGGAGATCGTCTATTTTCCTGGAATTTTAATCTCGAAACGTTTCATATTGTGTCCGATAAATACGTGGCGACGTTGAACGCGTTACTATAGCGTATTAACGCGGAAATAAAATTTCTGCACGTGACGGGCCGGTGGCAATATCGATAGGGATCGATCGGCCGCGATTCGGAGTAGTTCACCTGCGAAAACACACACGGGAAATTCGCCGTGGAGGGATTCCGCGAATGACTCAATGTTATCGAATTAATTGCCACTGGAATGCAAAGTCCACTGGAACAAATGCGAACCCGATATCCGCGGGGACAACCGTGCGCATTTCTACCCTCTTCGAGCCCGCGTCTTGTTTTGCTAAGAAATAATTAAAATCCGCCAAATATTTACGCCATTTATTCACACACCCCCAAGATTTAAAAAACACCTTTTCTTTTCAATTTTCATTATCAGTTCAACTTAGAAATCATGTTGAATATACCACAAGGGGAGGAATGCTTACAGGTAATAACTTATGTTTGTGAATTTTTTAACGAAAAAGTTTACAGCGTATTGTAAAAAATCTTGGTGTACTTTACGCACACAATCTTCAAGATTTTAAAGATGTTTTTTCTTTCAATTTTTGTTTTACTAATTCATCTTGTACGTCGTGTTTAGTTTAACATTGTTAGGAAGAGAAAAGAGTCCCTAAAAATTGGCATCCACATGGCTGTCTACAAATAAATGAATCGCTAATTAAATGTTAAATGTAAATTGTATACATTTGTTATAGCATACGCAGTCCAAAATATAATCTGCCTTATTTATTTAATAAAATTATTTTGTGAAACAGTATTGAAAATATTTCATTGAAATTATGAAAATTTAATTGAAAGGGAAGGTTTGCCTATTGTTGAAACGGTGTGTGAAGGAACAATTAGTTCTTCTTGGTCTCTGTTCCGCTGCTTAATCTCGAGCAGCCATAGGACAAGCTATGTTATTTAATTAAATACTCGCCGCGCTATGGCTAATGAAGCAAGGATGAAATATTTCCGGATACATTACAACGGAACGCCGGTGATTCCCTCAGCTCGTCGGTGCGCCCTATCATACGTATCCCCGTCAGTTTATTACATTGTGCATGTGCCAGTAGAAAATTCGAATAAAATATATCAGTCGGTTAAATAAGCCACGAAATTACAGGCAGCTCCGGCCAAATGCTGCACCGACAGCTTCTACTAAATACCTTGTTGCATAACGTTCTTGCAGGAACCTCGGAAACCTCAGGGACCATGAGAAATTAATTTCGTTCTGCGGAGAGCAAACCACGGTTCTAAATGTTACTCTCTTTTATCTTTTTTTTCTATTTGGAGAAAAATACAAAACACTCTTTTCTGCAAAAAAATCCCAAACTGTACAATTTTTTCAGACTACGAATCACCTAAGACGATCATAAAAAACACTTCAATGTTTCTCTACTACTGTATAATAGAACTCAAAAAGTTCCACTTCGAAAGCTATTTTCATTTCTCCAGAGAAAAATCGCAAAGATAACCTACAGTGGGAGTCAAAAATGAGTATATACTAGGATGGACTTTAGCTATACCTGGTATAAAATCTTTTTATGCGAGACTTTTTTCACGCCCCCCTCCCTAAAATTGTGCCATTGAGTAAGAAAATAATTCCTGCAAAAGATAAAGTTGATCGCATTAGGGGAAGACGTGTCACATTGACGTTGAAGTTGCGAAAAACATGAAATTTTATAGAATATTAAACAAGAAGAACGTTTAAGAAGAACACCAGCGATAAGTGTGAAGAATCGCGTTTTGTGTTTAATTAGCAGAAAAATTCATAAACAAACCACTCGAATTTTGGAGCACCAGAACTTAATGTAATAGAGAATCTGTGGGAAATATTAGATTTGAACAGGGAAAACCTTAAAATCGAACTACTAAAAAGTATGGAATGATATTTCGGTTTCAACAACACGTAAGTTGGTTGAATCCATGCCAGGACGATTAGCTGCCGTAATTAAAGCTAAAGGTAGACCAACAGAGTATTAAATGTACGTAATTTTATTAATAAATGAAGATAAATCGTTCTTAATTAGTTATGTATACTCACTTCTGATTCATATTTTTACAGATTCTCAACTACACATTTTATGTTGTATCTAAAAAATTATTTATTAGATTAAATTACGTCTTCTACATTTAATTACCATCAATCTACACTTTATGCTTCTCAAATAACTTTCCCATTAATGTAACATATATCTAATAATTGTTAAATAAATGTCCTGTTCTCGAGGTGTATGATCACTTTTGACCCTCACTGTATATGCAACATTACGACATGTCCCTAAAGTAGATATTGTTATTAACCTTTTGCACTCGAACAATTTGAATTTCCAAAATCAAAATATTTGTTTCAACCCAGATCATTTTTGTCCTATATAATCTTTTTTACATTGTGCACATCAAATCGAACTTGTTTTCTTACATAACAGTTGAGCTTTTTACAATTTGTAGCATACAGACAAATTTAATAATGTTAAAACTGTTTTGAATAATGGTATGGCAAATTTTAGTGCAAAGGGTTAAATTATTTTTTGTCCAAGGATACGAACCACCTACGAGAAAAACCAAATAGACCGCAAACTTGTTTACACACCGCGCAACAAAACGCAAAAAATTGCGCTTCGAAAGCTCCGGCCATTTGCCCGGAAAAAAATCGCAAAGCTGCCCATAATATGATGGCAACGCAGACAAGGTAGCCCGACTGGTCACGGGCATCAAGGGGCGCAAAGGCGCCGGTTGGCGCGGGGCCATCTAATACACCATCCCTCTTTACACCGTCCTCACATCATTGCTCTTTACACTTTTCCGTTTCCCATCCCGTCCTGCTTCCCTTGTTAAACCTTGTAGACATTCTTTGCATTGGCGATTCCTCGTCGTGCCGGAAGTCGGGGACCCCGGATCGGAAAATCCGTAGCTCGCATCTGTCGACTCTCTGCGCGTCTTCTCCGATGCATATATGCATGCGTTATGCATAATCCAGGCGCGTTGTGACCCCGGTCCACGTAGCCTCGCTAGAATGAATCGCGTAACACGGCCCGCGTCTAGGGGAATTCTATCCGCCACCGCAAAGTGCTATTTGCTGATCGATTCTGATAGGAGTCGGCAACTTTGCCAACGGAACCTCGAAACTCCAGGAAAATTACGAATTTCCACGTTTGGTCCGCTTCCTCAATCGAACAATTTGCTCGAACATCGGGGAACGAATAGATGTCAATTGTTCTGGACCCTGATAATTATCAGAGTGGGAATTCCCCCTTACGAAAATTCCCAGAACATTGTAGAACAGATGTAATTGTGGATTTCGTCAATTTTTACTCTTTTTCGGGACGTGGAATAGAAGATTTAATATGAGGGGACAAATAAATTTTTCATAGATGTTAAGTGTTTTATGTCTAGTGATTAGAGTGGGGATTTCCGTGGGTTGGGGGCTCACAAAAATCCCTAGAAAATTATAGTATAGAACTGGTCTAAACCTAGCGGATATAGAAAATAAAATTTTGTTTTCATTCTTGTTATCTTTGCGCGCGAGATTTATATTCTGGACAAGCTCTGCCAATTGATTAGCTGTGAACAATTTGTTTATAGGTGTTGCAGATTGTTTTATCGTGCGACAGAATGCGTTTTTGATAATGAATTGTAAATGTTTGGTTATATTTAATCATTTTCGGGCAAATAAATTTGACTGTGCTATTAAATTCATGCTTGAAATTAGAATATCGGATTACCGAATTTGGGAAAGTTCCTAATCCCTGTACGCGGTCACCGGCGCTTTTACAACAAACTTGCGGCAACATTAATTAAACAGAAATCGGGCGGGTACTCGATATTTTGGGCTCAGGTACGTGTTGTAGAAATTATATCGAGTTTGATATTCGCTTGTACGCTTCAGTTTCAACAATAAGTTAATTTATTTAGTAAAAACTCTGTGTAGTGTTGCGAACTACATTATATTTCAATGTTTCACGTCAAACATTGTCTTTTGAAAAGTTGAACTTTTTAGCATTGTCTCGAACACTATGGCGCCTTTTCGGGATCTCAATACCCACCCTCGAGTTTTCTCAACCCGACCCGAAGCTCGGGAATTTCGTGAATTCGAGAACACGCACATCCCTAACAGAAATCAATGTAATTAGACTCCCGTGTTTGTGATGCACGTGACACTACTGGAATAGGAACACCATGATAGAAGCTCCACGAACACGTGCCCTTAACAGTATTTTACAATTTCTTAGTATAAGCATTAAGCAAGCTTAATAGAAGTTTAATAAACATTCATCAATATTATCTTTTCCTGAAATTTGGTAATTTTTTTAGTGGTTCATGATATGAATCCAAATAATATAATCATAACAATTTCCTTACAAAGATGTTCTGGTATAATTTATCGTACCAACTTATCCAATTTTTTTAACGAAAAGATAAGAGGACCTATTGAATTGTAATTTTGTGCAATTTGCTGTACAATGTCTGCCGCACCTTAACATATTTTTATTTTTCGTGCCAGATGATCCACGTCCTCAACATAATTTCATTGCATTCTCAAACATAACAAGTTAAATTTGTCTTCCAAATATACTTCTCCTACTAACACACCATCTCCTAAAGAGTACAAACCTTTCCCACCATTTTTCCAAATTTCAGAAACTTTACAATTCAAAGGAGACTTAATATCAGCGCACCTCACAATCATTTCTTTCTTTTTTTTTTTTTTTAAGCGGACCATAAAAAGAAAATTCACGCAAGTGAGAAAATCTGCTGAATCAAAAAGGGATTCAATTATCGTTTGTCTCTCCCTTGCATCGGGGACTCGCCTAACCGAGTCAGCGTGCCCCTCGCAAAGATAAAGTCTCGTCTTTTTCATAAACGCAGGATAGCGTCATCGGCTCTATCTGCGAATAAAATCTCCGGGATCCGAGACCGCGTGAATTAGAGATTTAATCTGGGAGATTAGTTTTTCTACCATTCCAGCCAGCTAGCAGGGACAGGAAGCTTTTTGGCTCGAGAGACCCGAAAGGTAGGCAATATGTGTGTCACGTGCTCGCCGGCGCCTCCTTCGGCCTGCAACCCGGCCAACACCCACGCCTGCTGGCACATCGTCTGCACCCTTGGCCAGCAGCTCGCCCATTGGCAGCGGATGGAGCTGGCTGGGCACTCGATCGAGTCGAGCCACTCGGAATCCTGATCAATTTGGTCCTACTAGATTTTTCCTATTTTTGCTATTTCTGCGATTTCTCCAGTTTTTATAATTTCGTAGTTTTTATCATTTCTGGGATTTTGTACCGACGCGCGACGATACCACTCGGAATCCCCGCCGATTTGGTTCTACTAGATTGTTCGTATTTTTGCGAATTTTGTATAATAATTTTCTATATTTCTTATAACTTTTGACTATTGGAGGATGTTTTGACAATATTTTTGTAATCTATGTATTTGATTGTACTCGATTTAAATGGTTCTTAATGAAATGCCTGCACTATGTATGTAAGCCTGCGTCAAGTTACAACATTAATTAATACGGAATACTTTGAAACAAGGATCCCAATAATATATAATAACTTCTTAATGTCGCACAAACTACTCTCATACGCTATGTTGAAAATTGCTGGAGGTCTATTCTATTATACATTTGCCAATTACAAGTATTTACAAATTGTATTTAATTATTTAAGGGAACCTCGTCAAAGGCATGTACCAACGTAGCTGAGGAAGTGTTCTGCAAATGGTTATTAGTTATTTGAGAATGTTCAATGCCTCGCTGCGTGTAAGATAAAGACAGGAATACAAAATCTCCGTAACTGTCGCATTGTCGAAATCAATGCAATGATTATTTTGGCCTCACCAATCCCTAAAACGCTAAAACTATTTCTCGAAGGAAGCACCTCGGCTCCTCAACAATCCAAAAATCCACCAAAAAATATTTCACGCATCCGAAACATCTTCCAGGGGTTTCGGAAAGGTTTGCACCCCTTGGGGGTAAATCGACTTTGGATGGGTGCCCGTGAAAATTCGTGATTGTCGCGGAAATTCTGCTCCCTCGATCCTCAGAAGCCCGGCATCGGTGTTTATCGGAATTCAGCTCACGAAACAGCCCCTACTTCTTGCTCCCCTGCACAAGAACGCCACCCCCTGTGGCCCTGACGCGTTGCACGTGACCCCGGAATACCCATAGCACTAGCCATCCCAGTGCCAAAGTCGATCTACCGCGGGAAAAGTATTAATTTCCATTAAATAAAAGTATTGATTACAATTTAATCGAACGTATCATCAGGGAACACGTCCTATTTTTTTCCGATCTTAACCAGCGAGCTAAAATTTTGAAAAAATTTCAGAAGCTCCAGGAAACCTGCGACTACTGTCTACTGGCAATTGAAATTCAAAATTCCTCGGAGCGCCATCGCTATTTTAATCGAATGTAAAATAGTGATCAAACCGAAGCCATAACAAACTCCGACAATCCTAAATCCTCCGGAACATCGAGATTCACGGTCGATAGTTACGATCGTCGCATAACAAATTATATCGAAGCGACTCGGAGCGTACGAGCGTGTGCTCGCAGACAAAGATGACGATCAATAAAGAACGGCGCCACGTTCGGTGAATTTGCGAAGGTTCAACGATCACATTGATTAAAATGTGAGCCGTATAATTCACGCACGGAGTCGCCCGTGTTATCGCCGAGCAGAAGACACCGTCGAAAAATCGTAATTTCCTTTCGCCAGGCGGCTCCGCGTTGGCTCCGAATAAAATCACGGGCAGACGATGCGTTAAATGCTTCGGAGCTGGTCGCCAGATCGTCGAACTAAAACTGTCTATGGAGAGTTGACCACTTTATGGCCTGTCGGACAGCTTTATAGAACTCATAAACACTCGGCCCACTCAAGAGCAATGTCAAATAGATACTCTCATCCGTAATACGACGGAAGCCGACCCGAGCAATCGTCTTGTATCGAAAGAAAACAGGAGCCCGATAATTCTTGGGCGAGGTTACAAACAACCCCTAACATTAACAATATATTTCCCGACTACTACTTGAGATATCTCAATGAAGTAAAAAGCAGATTGAAGGGGCGCTTCTCCTCTACGTTACACAATTTTTTCAAAATTTTAGCTCGTTCACGAAACCACACAAAAATGGGTTTCTTCAGGAGCGACACAAGCTTCATCAGACATTTTCTTGATGACTACTCAAGATATTGGAATGAACTATAAAACCAGTGAATAGCTGCTACACGCCAGTTCTACCTCGCACATTTTTTCTCGAAATTTGAGCTCTTTGTTTCAGGTCAGCAAGAATTATCTTCCGGAGCAACCTCTACAGAAAGCAGTACAAAAAGCAAATTCGAGGATCGGGTTTAGTGAACATGTCGGTCATAGAGGGTCGCTAATTTGCACGGGAAAAAAAACGTCCAGCTCGATTGCGATTGTCACCGCAATTGCTGGCCGTTCTTACGTGCTCCCCTAAATTTCGAACGCGGAATTGCCGTGGCGTGCGCGCGCGCGCGCGCTCGAGCGCCAGCAGCAGACAAATGGTGTTCTTACAAAAACCGGTAGTTCCACGCCGCTGCCGGCTGGGCCATTACGATTTAAATTAGTTTCCTCGAGGGCTGGGCATCGGAGGAAGAGAGAATGATAATAGCAGAAGGGAAATAAAACTGGGAAAAACTGAAAGACAGAGGGTGGCCGCGGCGTATTCAAAAGGCCTCTCGCTCTGAATATCAACCGGTAGATATATGCAGATAGATATTTATTGAGAAAACTCGAATAATCACGCTTTTAATCATCCACTATCCATTCTGGCTCAGACACTTGCCTCTCTCCAACAGAAAAACCGACTAAAAACGCACTCTTCCATGATCTAGTTTTAATTTATGATGATTTCTACCAGTTTTTGAAGCACCATGCCCGTGAGAGTAGTTAAATATTAAGAAACCCGGTTCAGAAATTTTTCGAACATTTTTCAGCTGTCCCAAAAATTGATTAAATAATTTTACCGTTAGTTAAACTAAAGTTAATTAAGAAGCAGATGGTAGCTGATCATTTGTTATATTTCAGATATTTTCGTCAAACTTTCACTTGCCACATCGCAAGTAGGAAAAATGATTTTTCACAACAACCTCGAGCGATCAGAATAAATTTCCTTTGCAAGCAACCCTTAACTTTAAAAATCATTTTCTCGACTACTACTTGAGATATCTGCATGGAATAAAATGCAGATGGTAGCTACAGGCTTTCTGTAGGTTGCACAGTTTTATCAAAATTATATTTCGCTTATTTACGTCAGGAAAAATCGCACCACTCCTTCGCTGACCAGAGAAATTTCGAATCTGTTCTGCTGGTGATTCGTGGAGTTACTCGACGAGCATGAAAAGCCATAATAGTGGTGACCGATTCCACGAGTTGTTAATGCACGTTCACCACCCGAAGTTACCAGTGGGTGGTCCATTAGAATCGGGTAGACTGCAGGCTGCATTTCGATGCGCCGGTAAAAGAGGAGGACAAGCATACGGACATGGGTCGGTCGAACGATTCTAGGGAACGTACCTCCTCTATCTAAACTGCTTCGGAAGACAGCGTGGCAGTTAAGCGGGGAAATTGCAAATCGAAACGCTTTACGCGGCCAATGAAAGGAGCCGAGGCCCGCCGGTTCGATTACGGCGGGGCTCGTAAAATGCGGTGCCCGGTTGTACAGGAACACGAATGAACAGCTACCCCGAACTTCCCTGCGAACCAGAATGAACCTGTCATACAGTGCGATCTTCCCGCTTTCATTCGCGACCCAGAACGTTAAACAATTTCCATGGGATAATATTGAAAACATTATTTGGACGTATCACCTTAAGATGTCCATCCGGTGCTACTCATGGGAATTCCTCGATTTTCGACGAGATGTTAATTTTTTTAGAAATTAAAATGATTCTATCGCTATGTAAATTCTTCCAGCTTTCATTTGCGACCCAGAGAGTTGAAAACTTTCCATGAAAACCATTGAAAAAATTATTTGGACGTATCGTCTTAAAATGTCCATCCGGAGCTACTCACGGGAATTCCTCGATTTTCGACGAGATTTTAATTTTTCTAGAAATGAAAATGATTCTATCACTATGTAAATTCTTCCAGATTTCATTTGCGACCCAGGAAGTTGAAAAATTTCCATGGAAAAGCATTGAAAAAATGATTTGATGCCAGCCTTCACAGAACCATCGTCAACTATACATAATGATCGGACTGCCTGTAAACTCTCCAGAATTCCGTCAGAAATCGACGAAAGCTCCAAAAATGCAACGAGCCTCGTTCCAATGCCAATAATCGCGAATTCACGAGGAGAAGATTGCAGGAATGCCTCGAACGCAGTCTTGTAGAGGCAAGAATCCGTTTCGGCACGAGATTCAAATGCCATTCGCTCCAGAAAACTATAAACTCGCGAGCACCGGAGCGAGATTCGACTTTTCTTTCGGCTGTTCGGGAAGTTACGGCCCTGGTCCCGGATTTATCACCTGTTTCGAGACATCGACGACGTGTCGATGGCATGTCGACCAGCAGTCGATGCTGAATCGACGGATCGTACCGAAGGGCTATTTCTGGAGCTGCTCTGCGACAGCTGCGGGCCATCGTCCGCGAAAATAAAAGGTTCGGACGGACGATAGCGCTACGGGACCCCATAAACCGCTCGACAATCTTCGCACAGGGCTCGAACGGTGCCCCAACAATCCCCCTAGCATCCCCTAAATCCAGCTTCTCGATCTTACGACCTTGTCCTCGAGAAACTGTCATTTTCGGGCAATTGATTTCACAGTCTCACCGATATCCTTAACAAGTGAAAGAAATAATAAAATAGATCTTTCGGTTTTAACTTTCTAGACACACCGAGCATTCCCGGCTCGTTATTCAGACCTCCTTCGTAGACTTCTAACTGTTCCCCGTATGAGATCCCAGCCGGAATTGAAACTTCAATCTCATCTCCAGTCGAGTTTCTCTTCGACATTTTGCTCGACGACCAACTGCCGCTTCCCTAACTTTGGACTAGACGTTCGCCGGGCTTTTCTTTGTTAATACACACTATGGAGAAGCACGACGAAGTTACAGGGTTTCGAGGTTCCTGTTTTTCTTTCGCTGGGGAACCGGATTTGGTTATTAAATGAACCCGGGGACGTATGTCTCAGGTTAACGGTTGCGGCTTTGGACTTGCATCTCGGGATCTGCTCGACCGATCTGGTTGTGTCTGTTCTTATTTTGAACGGCAGGGTTTATATTATCAATCTAATCTTTTAATAACATTTAAAAATGTAAGTTGGATTTTATCGTAATTTAAAATGTGATCTTATACTTTTTGCAATTGGAAAAAATTCTGTATGGTACAGTATACTTTCCCGACTAAGATAAAAAAAAATCAACTCGATCGGAGTAACGGTTTCCGAGATAAAAATTCCTAAACGCGACCTCTGAGTGTCTGAACGGACCGATGACAAAATTAGGGGATATTTGAAGTTTTTGGGGGCCGACAATGGCTCCGAATAAATAGCTGTCGGTCCACAATCGGTCCGCGATCGATGCAACGTCCTCCTGTGACGTCACGGTGTTCTCTCTCTCATCGTCCGCCACGGCGATGATTATCATTGGGCGCGACATATTTCACGAAGGATTCCTTTGATCAATAGTTACCTAGCCGGCACCGATCCGTGGCTTACTCCTGCAATTTCGCGCCCCGCAGGAGATTTACGCCGGCCGCAACTGACAATGCGAATCCCCTTTAATAACCACGCCCGTCTTTATTGCCGCGGACGGTTTGCGCCATTTGTAGCCGACTCCGGACTGTCTACTTTACAGTCCGACGTAGATTCGCGTTGTTTGTTGATGCGATCGCTATATGACAGGAGTTTACAGTCGCTGGGTCCTGAATGATGGCGACTGCGTGTCCGGGATTTGCCGTTCGGAGAGACATTTCGACCATTTCCGAAGATTTACAATTTTTAGGAAAATTTCACAAGAGGAAAGAGTAGATTTGTAAAATTGAAGTGGTTGTTTAGAGTCTGATCAGCTGCCATTCATTAGGGGAGACCGGGCCTAGTTGATTAATGGGATTTTAGTCTACTAATCCATTCTAATTGTAATACTATAAAGTAGATCAGGCCTGGCCAACGCTTGGCCCGCGGGCAGCATGTGGCCCGCCATGTTAAATTGTGCGGACCCCCAGTCGATTTTATATTTCTTCACTGAAACTTTTGTTTCTTGTTGTATGTATACAAAAAATATTAAATAAGCGAAGTGTCATTGTTATAATGCGCAAGTGCGAATATGAACTCCAGTTCTATATTTGATATCTTTGATATAATCGAGTTACTTATTTGCACACCTAATAATTTTAATAAAATTTATTAAAACATTCTAAGCAAAACATCTTGAGCGCTCAACGTGTTAAAGCCCCAAAAGATTCGATGGGTTCACGATGTCTTTGCGGATGATCGGATTTTGCGAATCGAGGCTCGATTTCAAAGCCATTAGGAATCGTGAAGAGATAGGGGCTTGCCATAACTGGTCTTTATCATGCCAGAGGGTCCAGTCTCTCTCTCTCTCTCTTTCTCTCTCTTTCTCTCTCTCTCTCTCGCCACAACTCATCGTTAACACCTAACGCAGACTCGTGCCGTTTATTCGTTCGTCACTCGACTCTTGTGTGCGCCACGCGTGCTCCCCCTATCAATATGTTTGAGCGAAAGGGAGGCATGGGGTTTCTATAGTGACCATTCGACGATGAGTTTTAAGGGCGGACGACGATTTCACGTTTTGACGGTGTGCGCGGTGTCCGTGGATCTTTCCATGCGATGGATTTCAAAGAAACTGATCACACTCAAATTTGGACGGAACCATTTTTCAGCCGTGATGTTATCACACCAGGTGCTGATAACAAGCATTATCCTCTTGGGTATTCTTTGAACTAATTTCGAATCATTAATCTTTAGAAAGCGATCCATGATAATTAATTTTAGTACAAGTTTAACAATTTTTAAGTTGACACTGAATGCTACATAACATCCTCGCACAAAACACGATTTTTTGGAAAATATTTACCCCAACGAAACAATGTTAAATGATACATTAAATCCTATTCTTTTGATTAATTTTGTTAGAGAATATTTTTTGGTTCAGGACAATAAAAAATACAGTAAAGTCGCGTTTACTGTCCGCGATCGGGTACGCGATCACTGTCCAGTGCCTACCCACTCCACTGCCATGCTGTCCTTCTCTACGTTCGGCTTTCTTTTGAACTTTAAAAAAAAAAAAATGTAAAAAAAAAAAAAAAAAAAATAATGTCGGTTTGCGATTACTGCTGTACAGAACACAGGCTGTTGGATATTAAACGCGACTTTACTGTACATGAAGATATAGTTAATACATCGCCCAACATCTACTTAAAAATTCATAATTTTTTTACCGAATATTACCCTGTGTAAAAAAAATGTTAGAACCACTTACATTTTTGAAACCTACATGAGGTTGCATTGAAGGCTAATTTAATAGTTATTTATGGTTTTCAATAACGAAAAAAAATATCAGAATGTAGTCGAGATTTTGATGAACATATCTTCAAAGATTTGTAATTTTTCACCGGATAGTTACCCAAGAAAAAAATTTGATTTCTCACTTTTTTGGGCCAAGTGACGATGCCAACTCTTCAAGGTGTTTCAATAGCAATATTATGGCATGTGGTTTATAATAATCGCGGAGATAGTAACGAGATGAATGCATTGGGGCGCAGAAGAGGCTTCACCGTAGTCGGCAAGATTAAAATGGAACACTCTGTAGGACGTGCAGAGGGGTAATGCAAAATTAATCAGATGGAACTCGCCATCCCCTTGAATTTACCTCGCGGGGTGAGAACGTACTGTTCACACCATCCCTCTAATAACTCTGTCCTCTATATCTCGCGCATAGCTATGTATATGTCCCGTCGTTTTTATGACTCTGGGCTCCTTTCGAATTCATAAGACCAAGAATAGCCAAAGAAACTTCTTTCCCCGTTGCACTCTTTGAGTCTTCATCAGGAGTGGCTGCTCGTTATCACAATGCCACACGAACCGGAATTTTTAAACAATTTTTTGCACATCGTTTTGCATACTCGCAATTTTATAAAACTATACTTGCACTCAGGAGAGGCTGTAGAATCGCTCTACGCAAGAAACACCTGTGTATCTTTTGTGGTTGGAAGAACTAAAAATGACAAAGTTGAAAATTCAATTTTCCTGTTGTTCTTCTTTTAAATTCAATTTCGATATGATGAAATGTATTTAATATTACAAAGGGGTATATACCATTGCATTCAGAAGAGTCTGTAGAACCGTTCTACATAAAAATACACTTGCGTGCATTTTTTGGTTGATGTACAAAAAAATAACAAAGTTGAAAATTCGATGTTCTTGTCCTTGATCTTTAAAATGAAAATGGAACACATGTTAAAATATTTCTAATATCAGGTCGTTAAGTATGAAACTTGACAAATGTGTTTGTTTTATTTGTCAAAAGAAAAATTTCCATTACTCTCTTCGATTACAAAAATGAAAAACCAAATTTATTCTAGCTACCAGTTAATCAAATTTCCCTGAAAAAATTGGTCACAAAGTGTCCGATATTTGACGAAAAAATTATTTTTTGATACTGACAATGAGTGGATTGATAGGGTAAGATCAGCCGGATGATTTTCGGATGATTTTCGGATGATCTTGGAGCCACGGGCACGAGCGGGAGGTTGATTTTGACTCATGGCCTCGCGTTTGCTAGGGTAATCGATTTAAGTGATTTCGCAAACGCTACGTCATTATTGATGCGTGTTAATGCGGCCTCGGGGCCGCGACACATTAAAATCACCGATTCAATCGAGTTGGCAGGTAATGACGTGAGATGCCGAGACACAGAGCAAGCGCCGCGCTCCTGTCGCCCCGGCAATTACCAGGTAGCCCTGGTTTGCGAATCAACGATGCACGAACGAACATTCAAACATATCGGAATGCGCTACCGCGGCTCGCCTCTCGATTGTAATGCGTCCATTGCAACCCTCCGACCGCTGAAACTGTAGATGCAATTCCGCGAGAAAGAAAACCTTCGCCATTTCCAGATATACGCTCAGCTAGAAAATTGCTTACGTCTCCCGCTAATTTTCAATTTTCACATTTTTTGGTACTGCACTCGTACAGAGTTGGGCAAAAAATTAATAAACCATTGACGAATAAATTTCTACTTCAATCGTTAGTCGCAATTAACAATTAATCTCCTAGTTTAGTCGTTAAAAAATTGCGGTTAACGATTAAATACTTATTAATCGTTAAAATTGTGGTTAACGATTGAATACTTATCAATCGTTAATTGGGAATAACGCTTTTTCTACTTTAGTCCTTAAATGCGATTAACGATTACATTCCTTTCAATTGTAATCGTTAATCGGATAATTGATTAATGATTAACTAATAAGGAATCAAAACTGTATGAATACTGATGTCATTTGATCTACATATAATACAAACTCTGTTTACGTGCTTTTATGTTTTTATTTCGATGATTTCTTTTTTAATCAACGATTGACGATTAACTTCATCAATCGATTGAATCAATCGTCGATTTTTCAATGATTACCTTTTTTTAATCGTACACACTAATCAATCAATCTTGATTAAAATATTAAATTCGGAAAATTGACCACACGAAAAATGTTTAAATGGTCGCATGCCGAGATGATTATTGCGAGCGACTTCTCGGCAACCAGCTGAGGAAACTTCTTGAAATTTTACACATACGTGTAGGTAGAACTTGTACATATCAGAAATTCAATATATTTTTTACAGCTTTGGAAGTTGAAGCCCCCATTTTGTTATGAAATGTACAAAATCTAACCTATGCAAATAACTTCCTTCCCCTTTTTTCTCTACGATCATAACTTCTGACTGAATTCAAATTACTTCCCGATTTTGGTGCCTTCTGAAAAAGCGTTCTTTTAGTTTTAAAAAGAGTCGTGATGAGCGCTCCAAGAGTTGCCAGTCCTATGCAACAATTTCAAGCAATATGGCGTGCGAGAAGCATCATTTGCGTCACTGCGTCACTCTTTGCAATCCAGCTTAGGAAATCAGCTGTTGAAGCTACTGAAATGGTTTGTGCGGCACCGGGAAAGAACGCGGCCATCTTACAGAACATGTAAAAAGTGGTATCAAAGATTTAAAGCTGGAAATTTTAATTTTGAAGACGAGGATCGTTCAGGTGCACCGAGAAAGTTTGATGACGGTCAGTTAGAGGAAGTGCTCAACGAAAATCCGACCCAGACGCAAGAAGAATTGGCAGAATATTGGCACAAAGATTGAGAGTCACCAGACAAGATTTTATTACATGTTATCTACGTAAAATGAATTTGGAGAAAAGGGGGAAGAGCATACCTAATAAATAATCGCTTCTCGAAACAATTTTTTTCCGAGAATCTCTGCACAATACTTTTCTTTTACCGCAAGATGCACTTCCGGTAGAAGCGACGCGAAAACTATACTGAATTTCCGGATGAAAAAAATTGAGCTAATAGCCGGAAATATAATTAATAACCGTGGCAAATTTCTCACCGTGATTGTTCGTACAACGTTCGTTTAAAAAATTCGGACAGTTAGTGCTGCAATGTATCTTTCCCCGTGGCTGATGATTGGATGACGAATAGCGAGCAGGCAAATGACATTTCGGTTATGAGATGAATAGGGGTGGTAAGACGATGATGCCTGTTAGTCATCGTGACCGTTGGGACGGAATCGGGCCAGCGAGTGACGAGCTGCAAGCTGATTATCTTCTCGCTTGGCTTAAGATTGATACCCGTCGCCGAGCCGCAGCAAAACTGCACTCTCACCGAAACCGCATTAGCTGCGCCGGGTAGATCGGCGCTGAGTCGTCGCACCGCGCGCTGGGCCGGGCCGGGCCGGTCGATTGCACTCGTGAAATTCCAGCCGGCGGCCCCATGCATCGCGTCGGATGCCAGAAACTTCCGCATGTGTTGCGAATTAACGCCGCTCGCTCTTGTAAACCGGATCGCGTGCTATGGGGATCAATAATTTCGTTTGCGACGGTTCCATACACAAACCGTTTACCCGTTTTCCAAAAATGTCCCGCACCCGATGTTTCATTCACGGCCCCGTGGATCTCCGTGCGAAACTAAAATAGCCGACCGCGGAAACCGATGTCGTTCGGAAATTTTTCTAAAGAAATCGGACGACTCCTCGGTACCGAGCTTTTGCATACATACACGACCGACCAAAAATCACGGCGTAAATTCAGAGAAACAAGATGTTTATGAGAAAAACTGATTGCCTTTATAGTCCAGTCGGGGCAGGTCGATAAAAAGGCGTCTACTTGGAAAGTATTTCGAACTTAATGAAATTTTGACACTTGTCATTTAGGGGTACTCTGGGGTGTCGAATCTCAGTTTTCGACCTCGAGGACCCTGTGCTAACTTGGGGAGGGAGAAAAAACCACGATTTTTATTACCTTGTTTTGGTTTTTTGCCTATTACTCAAAAACTGTGGGTCCTCAGAACTTTTGTTTTTCATTTTTGGAAAGGGCATTAACGTGCGCCGATAACATAAACTAATTTCTGTTCTTGTAGAAGTTGCCAAACATATATGTCCCTTTAGAAAATGCATAACAAAATGCTAACATCTGTTGAGAATTATTATTCAACCAGTTAATATTTGATATAATAACATTTCAATTTCATTTGAGCATTTCGAAATTTATCGGTATATTCGATATTTGTAAGAGTCAGCAAGTGATTCCAAACTTTTGGCCGGTAGAGTATTTTGTATTGTTTCAACTACACAGTATAATTTTTTCAAGTCAAAATACTTCAAATTGTAGCATTTGTACAGGGTGTCCAAAGATTCCTTCAACATCCGCAAATGGGAAGTTCCTCAGATCATTTGAAGCAACATTTTCCTTTGCCTAAAAAATAGCGTCCGCGGCTTTATTAAGGAGTTATTAACACGTTCCGTGCCAAGTCCTTTTTTGTGGCCTGAAGATAAAGTTTAACGTGTACCATCGGTGGTATGTACAAGGAAAATGTTGCTTCAAATGATCTGAGGAACCTCCCATTTCCGGATGTTGAAGGAATTTTCAGACGCCCCGTAGTTCCCTGAAGACTTTTCATGAAAACTGTAACAATCTGCGAAATTATTTTCGTAAGAAGCACATCTTTCCGTGTTAAATTGTTCGCAGGAGCGGGAGCAGCGTCGCGTCGTTACCCGCGATGCAAACAAATGAACAAATTTTCCGGTAACGTCCTCGTGCTCGCAGTCGACATCGCCTGCGGTGAAAAACACCTCGGAAGCGCGGTTTTATGCATTCGAGCGTCGTCCGCCAGCATATCGTAGGCCTTGGCGCGCTAGCCGCGCGGGGAAAAACAAATTCGCGAATAAATAACGTTATTTACGAGGCAGCCGGCCGCCCACGACCCTCCCTAAGGCGAAGGGGACGGAATCGTTCGGAATCGAGTCGTTTCGACCAAGAGAGGAGGAGAGAACTCGCTTCGGATTTGAATAACTTGCTCGGAGAGACCCGCGCCCTCTCGCCCGATGATTTTCAATGCGATGGGGCCACGAGGGGGTAAGAGAGGGTGCTAGAGGGTGCGGCACACGCTACACGACCCGCCCTGTACCCGCGTTAATTTTTAAGCAGCACCGCGGCCCGATTTGCGCACGGGAATTGAAAGGCTGCTAGGAATTATCAGGCATGCAATTGTTCTTTCCTCGTGCCCCCTCCCTTTCCTCGCGATGCTGCCGGGATTCCATGAGCTGTCCGACGTTGTTCTCTAATAGTGCGTTCATCTTGGATTCTATTGTTCGCTGCACGAATCGAGTCTTTTTAGCGAGCTGATACACAGGCAACGATTTATTTTCTTTTATACCGATTTGGTGGAGAGAGATTAGAGAAACTAGTGACGTCATGAATTCACCCCCTCGCACTATAATTCTCAGTGTACATATTCTTAACCCCTTGCCGTACCTTTTCTTTTACAGTTACAGTGATTAGAACGTCTTTATGCATCAAAATGTCGTAGAAGGGAAGAGAAAATGTATAATTTTTGCATGGCTACATTCATTTTAATGCTTCAATATTCATTACAAACTAATCAAATTTTATTTCATCTAAAATGAAACGCGCAACATTCATATTTGTTAAACTTTGTTAAGAACCGTCATCACGAGTCTGGACCGTTAAAGTACGGCAAGGGATTAAGCGATTCGTGATTTCGAAGAAAATTGCTGATAAATTTATCGATAACAGCGTTTCAGCAACTTGTGCGAGTTCGTTTATACATTTTTACGGTGTCAATGCATTGATTTTGCAATTGGATAAAATTATATATATTAAGGCATACGTTCTAGATTATTATAAAAAAACGTTTCATTCATTACGATGAATAATTTCCGAGATAAAAATTCATAAATGCAAGTATTAATGAATATTTGTATCTTTTCAACAAATTGGCATCGAGCGAAGCGATGACATAAACCACCCTTAATGTTCCCTGTAGTTCATTATGAAATGGTTCATTTCAGGCGATCAGCCCTATGTCCACCGGAAACAGTTCGATTTTGGAAGACTCATCGTCAAAAACACGTGCTTAGGAATTACATCGTTCCCAGACTTTTTTAAACAATACTACGTAAAATACAGTCTACTAACAAATCACGCGCACAGGAAAACAATCCTGTCCAGCATCGGAAGCAACATGATAATTCGTTTCCGTGCACACTGGATTAACCAGCAAATCCGATTTTTTCCAAAACAACGCGTCAGAAATCGTGCATCGCAAAGCCTGCTTCGCGGATCCTGCTACAAAATAAAACGTGTAATCGATTATACGATCGGAGACGAGCCGTTTATTGTCTTAAACGAACAAATGAATGGTACAAACCTCGATGAAACTGTAAATGGAAAACATATCCTCAACAATTTCATTATTTATCCTCAAAAACCAATTTCATTAAACATTTCTGCACTTCTCAATTTTCCTATAGGTAATTCCAACAATTTCACACACTTCTAGCACTTTATTTTATCTAAAAATTTAGTAAAAAATTTTTGTATGAGTTAAGTCATGCCAACTCGATCCCGTCCAAGCAAGAAAATTTAATTCAGTGGTTAGGACACAGTGATATTTTGAAAAAAATCGAAAATCTTTTGTCTTAAATCGTAGTTTCAAGTCTTTAGAACAGAATGCAAAAGGTTTTACATGGATTTTACAGGAATCAATACAAATTATTTCTCGAATTATTTCTACGTAAACTTTAAACGCGTTTTTCTCAGAGTTGCGTTTTACAAAACGCAAGGTACCACGAGTTCTACCTTAGCAGTTGCATTAAAATTTTACAGTTATCTTTATTATAATATCTATTAGGCATTGACGATCGATTTTTTTCATTTTCCCATTATTTTGTTAAATATAATACAAAAATTGAGATGTGAGATCGTCAATGCCTAGAGAATATATCACAGTTTATGACATTTTTGGGATGTTTGATATAGTTAATTCGATTTGTAGGAATCCTGTACACCAATTGGCCATCTGGAAGAAAAGATATTCCGAGCAAAGACGACGAACTGTTGTTTAAAAAATTCTGATGTTTTCCCCACTTGTTACTGTGTCCTAACCCCTTAAGCGCTATGTCCAACATTCTTCAATGAAATTTTTCCTGTAAGTTTGTACATGTATAAGGATCGTTCAGACAACATTTGATGAAACTCGATCAAAAATTCCCGAAGTTATAGTAATTTTATCCTACATAATGTTCTACCGCGCGACTTTCCGACGCTCAATTACCTTGTTGTCCATAAACGTACAAAGGAACACCGCCATGCATTCTATTACGTCTTAATTTACACCCTGTCGTCGCTACATTTCTGCTCCCGGGCCTTAGCCCTTTTTTTTCAAGGGAGAACTTTAAATCAGCTCCCGCGATATTTCACTCGTGAAAGCCCGAAACACCGATAGTGGCGGCACCTTAATAAATCATGAGCCACGAAGAACGCGCCGGTTTAGAGTACCTTGTAAATCCAGAAGAAACTCGCAGGTGTTCCCCGTTGACAATGGATTCCGTCGTTTCGTTTCCGCGCGGCCTTATTTGGCCAGGAAACACGGTTCATTCGTTAACCAACCGTGCACGCTGCCCCGAAAAACGACTTCGGGATTTTCTTTCCGCGAAAATTTGTCGGGAAAAATTTTTTCATTCCAACAGCGCATTACAGCAATTCTTCAAGCTTATTCTGTAATTTTCTTAAATGCAGAATGTCACATTGTAACGGAGATAATTTAATTTTTTATTTGGGTTGATTGTGCAGGAACGTTGTGACAGTTGGGTGTCCAGATCGCTTTAACAATTTTTTAATCATGTTTATTCGTTAATAATATTAAGGAAAAATATACTATTGTGCTTGGGAGATTCTGTAGAATCGATTTATGCAAGGATCATTTCGATAAGTCTTGTTGTTGAAGCAGAAAAAATGGTTAAAATTGATAATTTGAACATATTTTAACAGCTGGCTGTCCAGATCGCTTTAACAATTTTTTAATCATGTTTATTCGTTAATAATATTAAGGAAAAATATACTATTGTGCTTGGGAGATTCTGTAGAATCGATTTATGCAAGGATCATTTCGATAAGTCTTGTTGTTGAAGCAGAAAAAATGGTTAAAGTTGATAATTTGAAAACATTGTGACAGCTGGCTGTCCAGATCGCTTTAACAATTTTTTAATCATGTTTATTCGTTAATAATATTAAGAAAAAATACACTATTGTGCTTGGGGGAGTCTGTAGAATCGATTTATGCAAGGATCATTTCGATAAGTCTTGTTGTTGAAGCAGAAAAAATTGATAAAGTTGGTAATTTGAAAACATTGTAGCAGCTGGGTGTCCAGATCGTTTTAACGATTTTCTAATCACGTTTATGTTTTAATACTGCTTTAGAAAAATTCACTATTGTATTCGGGAGTTACTCTAGTTTTTGCAAACAGAGCGAAATTGATTGATTGCTATATAAGTAATGGGATATTTTTGGGTGAACATTGAATAATTGAGTATTTTCGGGGTATCTGACGATTAAATAAACATCCAAGACGTCGGAGACGTCCCCAGGTGTTCGAGGTTGATCGTAAATTACGAGAGTAAACTGTCCGTTTTCTGAAAACACGTTCGATCCACCTCGGCAAAGGCTAATTCCAGGTAACCTGCTAGGTTAGCTAGAAGTGTGTCCCGAGAATTCTCGATTACCGTGTAGGATGAAAGCCTCGTAGGAGTCCCAGCGTGCTTACCGAGCACTTGGACGACGTCCTCGAGCAAATGCAGGCCCCACGAAGAGCCAGGTGCTTCCTGTTGCCCGGACATACGACTCAGACTCACGATTTTCCTATAGCAATTAAGATATACCACTATCTTTCGTCCATTTACATTTCGCACCTCCAACGTGTCTCTCTCAAACTTCATTTAAAAAATGATTCACCTTGTTAATACCTGTCTCGATGTCTCCACTTTGGATACCTGAGTAAATTTTAGGTTGCATAATGCTCACATATGTTTTCCACATATTTTTGGAAACTACCCCTTGACAAAGAGACGTCTGGACTAACTTGGTGAATGTCTTTCTCGAAAACGGCTTAAGATATTTGAGTCAAATAAAAATCAAATGATAGATATTAGTTAGCACAATTTTATAAATTTTTTAAAATATTTTTGGTTCATTTGTTAAGGTCGGAAATAATTATGAAAGTACCCCCTTGTGTTTCGAAAGAAGTCAGTACTAAATAACAAACAATTGTTTAATTTCTTAATCGGTTACAGTACAAGATATTTTCACGAAATAAAAATCGAATGGTGGGGACAAGTTAGCTTTATTTTGTGCACTTTTCCCAAATTTTAACTCGCTCTTTGGCATCAATTGTTCATTAATTAGTAGACTGCGGATCTTTATGTGTTTATGGCTCGTAGAAATTTTCAAAAAATGCCAGAATATCAAATTCGGTAGAATTTAATACGGGTTTTATTTGTTCTGGATCTACACAAAGGCTGTTCCCAGTAAAAAAAAGAATCTTATTTCATTCCACTTTCTAAAAATTTGTCTATAAAAATTGGAGAGTGCATAATCATCCGCAGTCTATTAATTACAATGTTCCAAAAAGGATTTTGATACGCTTAGAAATGATTTGTATAGGAATCGATAATGTGGTTATTTGTTAAGGATCTTTAATTGGTGAAATTGTTAATGGTCTGCGTGTTTGTATCTACTTTGGTTCGGGATAGATAGCATGGCTGCGTCAGCTCCGGTAACATCGTTACCGCTATCATCGTAATCATATTTTCGCCCTGCAAGACCATCCCGCGAAACAAGATTACGCTACCGCCATGAAAAAGGAAGAGGGGATAGAAAAAATAACGGAACGTGGCCAAGACGTTGTGCTACGGATAAAGAAGACAGGCAATTCATGTGTACGGCTTAGGGTGTCGCGGTAACATGTCGTAACATACTACGGTGTCGCGTTGTGTCTCGTTCGACAACAAATTTCATATATAATATGAAAATTTTAACACTGGACCACTGCTGCTCGGATGTCCGGTTTCAGATGTCTTATTTTCAGGGACCATAACTGTTGTAACCAACAAAGAATAAAAGTCATAGAAAAGCAAGCATTTCATCGACTAAAATCGTTTCGGTTACCTATAAGGATCGTAAGAACCGAAAAATCTGTTCTCTTGTTGGTAAATGTTAATAACTTTGATTTCTAGATTGTTTCACCAATTTAAAAAAAAATCCTATCCAGAACCAGTACAGAACTGTATACTTAAGAATTTTTAGAGATTTTTTAATCGAAAATCCTAGTCTCGTGACAAATAAAAACACATTTCCACGTATCTTAAAAAATTCGAAAAAGTGTAGATTTTTTTGTAAGCGACTTTAAGAAAATTTTGCCACACGTAGCGAATATGGAATTGAATGTAACTGAAAGTTTTTCCAATTTTCCATTTGAAAATGTGAGCTGCGAGAGCAATAAAAACGGGAGCGCTTAAGAGAACGTGGGAAAAACTGAAGAAATAGCGGTTTTTTTTTATGGAAGTGTAAAAGTGACGTCATCTAAATTTTTACGATAGCCACATATTGTTATGACGGAAATCCTCGAATTTTTTCAGATTTTTTCGGCGAGGTGTGTGCCGGTGAAAAGAAAAATAAAAACTGATTTAAGGGTGAAATTTGGAAGGAACCCATATCTGCGATCATTCCGCGTCGCATTAAATCAGCACGAACATCCGGTTAGCTATGAGATCCAGCCCTGCGGGGACGTCTTCTTTATGACGATAATCTGAATCATAATAACACGGATATCCAGGGAAATTTTTTACTATTATCAGGACTTGAGATTCTACAGGAATGAATGGGGGCAATGTATAAATGAAGATTATTGGTAGATTCAAAATCTCAGGAGTCGCTTTCATCACAAGAGAGCCTTCATAGTACTGTCATCTTCATTATATTATATCTACGGTGTGAATAATCAAACAATTTTGTCAATTTGAATATCTTATTTGTTCTTGATATTATAAAAAAATGTTGGAACGAAAAATCGTTTAATTTAAGAAGGTAAATAATATCATGATAATAACAACAGATTTTTTTAATCAAATATAATGATTATATTATAGAAAAATTATGAACGATTGTATTCATATTTGTGGCATCAGATTAAAATTTATGAAATTGATGTTTTGATGATTTCAAGTTTCGACGTTTATTGTACAATGTTGAAGTTATAGCAAAAATGATTAAAATAATTACAGAAGAATCGTAAATCCAATTTAAAATTTTTTGAGTATATTAGTGTAAATGATTAAATTATCTATTAATAAACAATCAACGAAGAAAGAAGAGAATAAAACAAGAGAACAAATGATTAAAATAATTACAGAAGAATCGTAAATCCAATTAAAAATGTTTTGAGTATATTAGTACAAATGATTAAATTATCTATTAATAAACAATCAACGAAGGAAGAAGAGAATATGGAATAGGCATGCAGAATCTCTGTCGCTGACAAATTATTGCAGAATAAATTGTGAAAATAATTTGTAATTTTCCGAATGTGTTAATATGAATTATTAAATAATTGCACGATAAAAGAAATCAGCGAAAGGAAGAAGAGAAGATTGAAAGCACGGGCTACGGGTGTGGGAAGAGCGTGGCAGGGGGTAGTATTACCATAGCAATGGTGGCAAATCAAATTGAATAAAAATTTATGTATCAGAAGGGCAATAAAAAGGAATAGATTTGGGGCAGAATGGGGCCGAATCCATCAGAGCCCGGGATCCCGATAAAGGTGGATCGTTTGGGTCCAGAGGAGGATTCGACGGCCGCGTATCCCTTCCGATTGGAGCGGGATTGTCGAATTGTTGCCACGAAATTTATTCCACCTACACAAACACCGAGCCAGCAGCGCCGGCCTTTTTCCAGTGAAATCGGCTTTACGATATTACGCTGCCTGGGAAAGTTTGGGACATCCGGTTTATGCGGAGGGATCGTCCTACACCTTGCGATACCCGCCACCGTGAGCCAGGTTCAGTGATTTCTCTCGGCAAAAATTCTTTACCGGACTCTTTGCTCGATATTAGTTTGCTAGGGAATTATCCGACAATTCTCTAGGGATGATATTATGAAGTGCTTCTCGGTTACTATGCGAGATATTTCGATCAAATAAAATTTTATTAGCACTCGGCTCTACTTTATGCATTTTTATACAAATTTTAGAGCAATTTTTAAGGGTACAAACAAATTAGTTAATATACGGTGAGTGTAAAAAGTATTCGTACGCCCTTTAAAATAACTTCTTTATAATTGTACCAAACGACCTGATTTTGTATAATCAATTAGAAGCATTGAAACGAGTTTCTGAATAATTATAATTTACAAGAATACATGCAAAAATATAAACATATATTTTAAATTTTCTTTAAGGGCTCGAATAAAAAAGTTTTAAAAATGCCGTTTTTATTTTTGCATGTAACCTTGTAAATTATGATTTTTTGAAAATATTTTTCGCACGTCATTTCGTAAGCCAATATTTCTAATTGATTATAAACATCAGCTCGTTTTGTACAATTATAAAAAAGTTACTCTGTTTTGAAGGGCGTACGAATACTTTTTCCACTCACCGTATAAACAGATTTGACTTTGTTAATATTTTTCTCGATAACTACGCATGATATTTGAATGAAATAAAAAGTGATCGATAGAGGCATGTTAACTCTATCTCACAAATTTTTACAAAATTTTAGGGCAGTTCTGAAAAGCATAAAAAAATTGGCTTCTGAAACTACCCCTAACGTGATTTTAACTTTCTGTTTTCTAGTTATTTCTCCTAGTTTGTCCTCGGCGCTTCCTCGAATACTCGGAAAAAATGATTTTACCAAAAGCCTAGAAGAAACTCTATTCCGAGTTTCTGGTTTATTTTCTGTGGCATCTCGTATATTGGAAGCGACGAAAAAGCCGATGTCAATCATATCACGAATATTCTTATTGGTATGGCAAGTGTATCAATGGAGGTAAGTCATTTGCGTCGTCGGGACCGGTAATTGAACGACCCCGCGCACTTCAAAATTTCGTATTGGCCCGCGGGAATTTCAAAGGTGCAACCTTCATCGGATTTTTCGAGGCATGAATTCTGATCGGGTAATTTTCCCGACAACACACGTCGATCCAGCCAATAGGGGAGACGCTTTGAAGCAGATTTTTGGTTGGTTCGTTATCAATAGCCGGGCCTCGACTTGCCGTTCCCTTTACACGTATTTTTGTGGTTCCCGTTTCGTTGAGGAATTATGATGTCTCTCGCCCTGTTTCCGATGCTGCTTTGTCCCTGATTAAAATTTGGTGTGTTTTAAAGCGGCCCCTTTTAATGAAAACAGTCCCTCCACCCCTTCTTTCGGAAATAAGCTTTCGTAATTGCCCGTGCAAGTTTTTATTTGTATTATTAGTGTCGCTTGTGTGAGTACTAGTAACACATTTTTCCATTAATTTTTTTTAATTAATTGACTGCTTGTCAGATGTTATGTATAGAAATTAGTTTAACAGACAATCGTGTTAGCTGCAAAAAGAAATCCTAGTGATTTTTGGAACTTGTACTCACAGTCATTTGTTGGAAATGGCGTTGGATTGCACTTACCTGAAACAAAGAAAAATTGCAATATTAATTTTTATTTTCTTACGGGATTATGGTTTCATAAATATTAGCTGAAATTTTGTACATGTTGTTATTTATTATTTCAATTTTTGAAGTAATTTTGAAAATATTGCTTTCATTATTCTGCGGTGGTTTTTATTCATTTTTTAATATCATTTATGAGATATGCTTTGACTACCTTTACTTGGCATTTTCTACATATACATATAAAGAAGAACATCTGAAGAAGTCGCCACATGTTCAACAAATGTTAAGATTTCTTAATGAAAAAGTTAGGAGAGTCTCTCAAAAGTTCAGTCTTTCCGACAAAGAAAAGTTCGTTCTCAGAAGTGCACTAGTTTTCTTGCTAATAATTTGCAATGCTCGCCTTTATTTCCCGTATAGAGCACAAATGAATCCTTCAAGTTTAAAAAAGTACCTCCGGAGGAATGGCTATATTTTTGACAATTATTAGCATATCTGAACGTAAAAATTAGAGCTGCTACGCAAAACTACTATCTTAGCGACAAAACAAGATACATTCTAAAACTTGAACTAGTTTCCCTTAAAAAAATGTCCAGACATTACCTTTTTCCCCTAACGAGTTATTAATTTTTGCAGAAAAATCCGTTTCCCATATATTTATAATTTATTTATATCGATTTATGAATATTTCTTAAATACTCTTAATATTCTTACTTAAATTCTGAATTCTTCCATTAATCACGGGGCCCTTTGAAAATTTACATACCCTTTAAATGCATATTTTTATTTGAATTCTGAGTTTTTCCATTATAATGACGGTTCTTTTAATTTTTCTGTATTTAAACAGAGGAGGAACATATTCCACAGTGCTGTCACACGTTCACTCATGTTTCCTTTCGCATTACGAGAAACCATATTGCGAACAACGCAGCGTAGCTTCAGTTTCAAAGCAGACATGAAAGTAGTTTTAATACCTCATTTTGTACGAAGGTTTTTGCAGAACGTACACCCTTAACATCGCTATTAATTAATTTGCTACCATCCAATTTCATTACTTTGATACTGCTATTCATTGAAAGTTGCTTTCCAATCAAAAAACAGATTAGCTCGCCGTAATTATTCGAAAGTTCGCGTAATTTCGTTTCAGTTAAGCTTATTACTGCGTTATGCTGATTGCATATACCAAATCAAATATTAATACTAAATATTTGCAGGTCTGCAGTGTAAATGTTTGCAGGTCCGTTGTGGATACATAAGGTGAAAGGGTAGATTTAATCATATTTTAAACAAATTCACAGAGTTGTTGAACCGCGTTAACATTAATCTCCCCGCTATTCCTCTGGCCTTCCTTCCTTTATTTCTTCGTCGTAGTTAATTCCGTATTCATTTATTTATTTAATTGAGAAATGTAACGACGCAGCCTTTAAGCAAACCATTTCTTAAAGGTTTAAGCTTGATTCATACGTTACTGGAAGAACCGGGCATAAATCTAGCCACCGTGGCCGTGGCGAGCACGAGAAAAACTCGAAGCTAGCATTCAGTTAACGTCGAACAAATTAGCCGAGACTATAAACTATACATATTATATACTAGAACGACAATTTTGGTACATAGACTTTTTCGTATTTTTTTACAGTTTTTAAAAAAAAGGTTGTATAATACTGCGACTGAAGTTGTATTAAAAATGGATCTCCGGAGGATTAGCCATAGCTTCGACAATTATTAATATTTTTTAACGAAAAAATTCGGATAGTTACTGAAAAGTATCCACTTTGGGACAAAAGAAGATTCGTTCCGAGAAGTGTACAAGTTTTCCAGAAAAAAATGTCCAAAAATCAGCTTCTTTTCCTGAAAATGAATGTTTAATCTTTAAAGTAGTACCTCCGGAGGAATGACCATACCTTCCACAACTATTAAAATTTCCTAACGAAAAAATTAGGTTAGGTACTTAAAAGTATCCAGTTTGAGACAAAAGAAGGTCCATTTCGAAAAGTGTACGTGTTTCCTAGAAAAAAATTCCTAAAGATCACCTTCTTTTCCTCGACGAGTAATACTCAAACCAACTGTAAGAGTGCATTAATTTTAACATCAAAGGTCAAAATTTGGTAAAAGCAATATAATCGCTAAAGAAAAGTGAATCCTTGAAGAGCATTCAAGATAACGGAGCGCCTCTCCCCAGCCAGTGGCTTCCGAAATTTCGGAAAAGGGCTCTTAAAATTCCAGGCGAACACGCGGCTTTGCCTGGTCCGTCAGCGAAGCGGTACGTGAAAAAGTGTAGTCGTGCATCGATCAAGCATGGTTCGCCTCAATTTCGCAGGCGATTTTCGATCACAGGGCTCGGACACAAAGAAGCGCCGACAAAGGCCGCAAGAAGATGGCGGGCTCGACGAGCCAAGAGACAACGAAAGAGGCAAAACTGGGTGAAGAGAAGAGGATGGGGCCGGTGAAAAAAGGGAAGATGCGGTGGAAAAATGAAGCGGATAGGTTGGAGGCTGGCCTGTCAGAGGGGACCGTAGCGTGGTTACCTTGGCCGGTTCTGTAAATCAGCCGAAATGCCTTGGAATTGAGTTGTGGCACTCGAGGGTCCAACCGCAAACTGCGCCTAAAGGGAGATCAGCCGCTTCCAGTTACACATACGTCGCCGAGGAGACGCTCCGGGTGAAAGGTCAACTGGGAAACGAGATATCGACTTGTCGAGCCCCCGTTAACATACCATGCTGTCTTGGAAATTTGAAAAAATCCAATTCCTTTCGGTTATATCATTTTTAGAATAATTCTTTGTTTCGTGTGAAGATTTCGCAATACACAGTATATGTCGGGAAAAATAACGGAACTTCTTTCATTTAAAGGGAACTACTTACGTCATCTATTGAAACGATATACGTATAATCTGAAAGCTGTAAATTTCCTCTACAAGACGAGACCACAATCACTGCAATCGATCAACGGATTGTCAAGTTATAGCGCATTAAGCGATAGTAACCTTTAGTCTCCTTGTCACAAAAACACGATGGAACAAAGAGCAAATATTAAATTTTGTTTCAAGCTCGGTAAAACGTTTACAGAAACATTTGAATTGATGAAAAAATTTTGAATTGTTACGAGCCAGGGCCGCGAGTAGCACGAGTGGCCGGCGAAGGGTTATTACCCTAGGAATATGATATAAATTTGTTAGTTAAGGAACGCGGACGAACCCAATGCAAAATTGGGGAGCCGCTAGGATTACTGACAGCGAGGACGAACCTGACGCGAAGTCAGGGAGCCTCTAGGAATGGAGTCAAACGCAGACGAACCCGATGCAAAACCGGGGAGCTGCTAGGATGTTGTATAATAGCACAGACGAACCTGATGCGAAATCAGGGAGCTGTTAGGATGCGGACGAACCCAATGCGAAACTGGGGAGCCGCTAGGTTGGATAAATCTCTGTTCGGACAATTGGAATGTCGCGAAAGAACCTGATGGTTAATCAGGGAATTGCTAGGATAATTAGTAAGCCTCGTAACTAGTATAATTTAATTGATACAATCCGAGCGGTAAGATTGTATCATGTGGGGACGTTCAATTACTTGGTTAGGATATTGGACGATAATTATGGGTTTAATGAATTTGAGTTAATTATCAAAGAAGACAAATATATTCTTACTATAGAGTTTCGTTCTACAAGTGTATTTGTGTCGCGAATGAACTGAATTTAGAATAGGAAAGAAATTGAAAGGTGATATTACCTAAGCTAAGACGCACGGTGTTGACGCACTGGCAATGCGGGGGACTCGGAGCAACCTTGTCACTGCCTAACAGATTTTAGACCGAACTCGCGGAATCTGTACGGTTAAACTTTGATTCAAAAGGAACGAACGTCCGATCTCACTGGTAGTTGACTTCCGAGATGCAGCACGACGCGACACTATTCGTGATTACGACAGTACTAGCCCACGAGAGTAGAAATGTAAGGGCTTATATAGCCCTGCAATGACGGGTGGTACTTGTCAGTACCCTTCAAGTGAACATTCGTATTTTCTCAACGACCAGTTGGTCGTGCGTACGTTTGGGCCCTAAACTAACCTAAACAATTATGTAGATTTATCTAGGGAAAAACTCTGTTCGTTTACCTAGGACGGTTCCTGCCAGAGATGATATTGAACACCTGTTCGTCATCCGTAACAAATGGTATGAGCGATATACCAGGACAGTCGTGATACTTTGGAAGACAACCCAAAAAGCCAGGTCGGTCAAAAAAGAAATTATCCTAATTTTTTTATTAATTGTCAAAGACAATTTCAAAAAATTGTCTAAACAATTAAATAATTAGAGGACACTTTCAAGAAAAGTCTATTTTCAAATGAGTTTACATGGAGCTTTTTCCGAAAAGCTGTGTACCCTTTCGATACGGCGAGGATCAGCCGAGTCGGAAGCGATCCCGCAGCAACTCGGGTAATTACGTAACTCGGTTAATCGCCTAATATGTCGAAAGTACCGAGGACGCGATAAAACAATGGAAAAACGAAGGCAAGAAGCAACGAAAACGATGTTGGTCGAACCAGCGCCGGAAAAATGCGGAAGACGATGCTCCGGGATCGATGGAATCTGGGTCAGCCCCGGAGAATAGCAAAAGTTCCGGGCACTATTGTGCAGTACGCGACCATAATTCCAACCAACAAGGGAACTTCGGTAACTAGGCAATTTCGACATTCTTGAAACTTTGTTAGCTCGCAGCAGCCGAATATCGGGCGATATTAATTTTTAATCCTGAAACATGTGTTGCTCCACCGACCAACATCCCCTTCACCGCGGCAACCCACCATTAACTCGAATAATTTTTCTTGGAAAATGTTGAACACGTTGCTTGAACTCGAGTGGTAAAAATCGGACCTTGTTGGGAAGCGTACATAAACGTATATAAATAATAATTTCAGTTAATTAAGAACAATGCTACGTGTGCTGCAAGAAGGTCGAGATATAATGGATACCGTAACTGTGCAGGAGAGTGCTGAAACTTATGCGAATTTGTAGTTCTTTAGTAAAAATTTCGAAAACTTTAGCGCAAAAGTGGTATAAAATTTATTGTTAGATTATACAAAATACGAATTTCATTTTTATTGAACGAACCCCTGAAGTAATTTAAGGGGAAAGATTTTTTCTCTTGCGTTCTCGATGAATGAACGATGCATAAACACTACGTAAAGATAGATAGATATAGTTTTGTTGGATGGCGGAAGTTCGAATGGCCGTTCCTCCATCTTGAGCGCGGTTCGACGTTTTAACGGGCCGGATTTAGAGCGGAAAATGGCCACGGCGTGTTTCACGATCGCTATGCACGTGTGGATGATTACAAGACCACTCTTGTACATCATAATTTCACCATAGCATTGTAATTACGTTGTGTGAGAACGGGGAGCGCGGTCCGGGGGCTACAAGCACGGCTTCCCGCCGTTATAATCAGTTCACCGTTAATACCGCGGAACTTATCGTTCACATATTGGAGCGGCCCGGTAATATTTTAAACCGCACACCGGCATTATTATACAAGCTTAGTTATGATTCACGCGGAACTCTCCGCTAAATAATACGTTTCGAGCTCTTATGGCTATTATAACACATTAACCTCGCCATACGTTAATTCCAACCGCGGCGAAAACTGGGCGTTTTTCATTTATCTTTCTTTCGACCGGCTGTATTTTACAAACAAATTGCGATGTAATCACTTAAACTCAACCTCACTTTACAGTACTTTACGCGGTGCAATGTTTAATTTTGAATGGGATTTCCGACATCCACCGGAGGTAACTTAATTTTGAAACATTCCTCTGCTGAAATGTAGAGAATTAACAATTTTTCCCTCTTCTAACGGGCTGTGTTTCATAAAACAAATTGGAAACGAGCTATGTGATGACTTAAATCCTTGCCAATTTAGGATGCTTTGCGTGATACAATGTTTAATTTGCAACTGGTGTACAGAGATATTAAATTTCGTGATTGAATGATTTTGTCTGTATTTAATAATAAATTCATACACTATGTTATAAATATAAATGTACACAATTTATTTATATCACATATATAGTTTATATTGCATAAATAGCAATAAGATTTTAACATCCAATATGAATTTAACGTATTGAAATATCTATTACATATTTCATTACTTGCATATTTGCACGTCCTGTCATAATTATGTATTTCTAACCTTTTCGTTTCATCGTCTGACACTGACATTTGAGATTTCAAGACGGCGACGTGTAAACAGTCGACTGAAAATAGTAACCCCACCACTACTAAATTCAGTCGATAGTTTAAAAAATCAGTCGACTGAAAATAGTAGTTGAATACTATCGATTTAGTCGATAGTTTTTAGTCGATGGTGCCCATCACTATTTCGAGTGACTGTGGACGCGACATCGCATCGTGGCGCCAATGTGTTTCGGTCCTGCGTGAAAGGAAGCCTGTTTGGGCCGATTAGGCCGATGTATGAAAGAAGAGAGTGTTTGGGTCTTACTTATTGTTAGTGACAAGCGTCAAGTGGCTAGGAGTGCCAAACGCAGGGCGTACGTGAGCGACTGACTTTTCCGAATGGATGCGAGACTGATAGAGAGAGAATGAGAGTGCGAGAGAGGAGAATGGAAATGGATAAAAGGAACGAACGCAGGGGCTGAGAGGTCAGAAGTGTGAGTGTCGAAAGCGAGTGAAGTTGCGAGTTGTGCGAGTTGCGAGCTGTGAAGAGTTAATAAAGAGAAATTATTAGAAGTATCGGAGCCAAATTATTTAACCCGATACGCCACATTCAAGGCGTACGTGTTCCTAAAATATTCGTACATTTATTATTTAAAAAGTTGTAACACTGAACTGTCAATTGAAAAAATCGTTACAATAAATCAGACGAATAGTATCCGAGATGAAAATGCCAAACTATGAAAACCGTTTAAAAATGCATCAAACATCGTGTAAAAGTATGAAATTAATACTAAAAAAAAATGTCTGTCTCCTTGGTCGGTGAAACTGTAACCACAGCTTTCGTAGGTGAACAATTTTTAGAGGATAAAAGCTTTAACATTCGTAAACGTAACTATCCAAGCTGGCTTTCACGAGTATTTGCACGACCTAAAAGGATTACAAACGAGAGTTACAGTAAATTGTCAATATTCACCGTTGCAAAACAGTACACAAATACCGGTAGCCGCTTTTTGCGGCATTGAAAGTGTTATTTCTTTTTTGTTCCCGAAGGGTACACCTTTTCCGTGCTCATTCTGTTTCCACCCGTGTTCCCCGGTTCTTTTTCGACTCTTTTTCTCCGGCGCGATGTTCCTTCGGTTTTTTCTCACCGTTTAAGTGCCCTCCGCCCGCCCGGTCTCGTTGTATTCCGAAGAAAACGCAGAGAGCGGTTCGCAAATCCCATCGGCGAACGACGAGTGCCCGGAATTTTGATGGGATCTGTTTCACGTGGAGGCTCTATTATGCAACACGGAGTCGCGAAAAATTGTCGACCACCCCCCGCCGATAAACAAACTTAAGTCGCACTTGCCGGCTTCCTCTCCTTCCGGTAACGAATTTGAATCGTGTACGCCGCCGGCCGCATACAGAGCAACGCTCTTCCTCGATAAAATATTTTTCGCTGTTCCTATTTTTATCTTACACCCTATATGTATAACGAGAACTTCTTCGAGGTTCCTTTCGTGAGAAAACCTCGGTAGCTTCGTCACGGTCAGTTCTGAAGACTTCAAGCCGAGCTGATTTGTTAAAACATTGACTGGGGATTTAAAAATCAACAATAAAAATTGTGTGTGTTCATTGAAAGACACAGAAGCTAGCCACTTGTTCCTTTTTTAAATGTACTAGGTCAGGGGTCGGCAACCTGCGGCTCTTTGGATGTGAAGCTGCGGCTCTTTAGTTCCATACGCAAATATTATTTATTTTATAAAAAAAAAACATTTAAAAATCGTTCTGAACTGATTAACGAGGATTAGGCACCGATTCTATCTCTCAGCCACTTGTACTCGCTTTTCACCGCACCCCTCCCCCGTGACACGAGTCGTCACTGTCGTCAGTCCGTCGGAAGCTCTCGAATGACGCCGTCGTCGGATATTTCTATGTAGGTTTTAATTCGCTTTCGACGCAAGACAATTTGGCGTCTTCACCAGTGCTTTGGCTGTGACGTACAGTTTGTTGTTTCAAGTAAAAGAGTTAGAAGCGAATTATCTTCTCAAAGTTATGTATGTACATATACATATATAATACAATATACATATATATTATCTAATTTGTTGTGAAAAACACTACTTATATACGAATAAACAGATATTTTTTCTTATGAATAAATAGATTAGTGTTTTTTTTTTATCAAAAAACTTTATTTATGCGAGTACTGTTTATTGTTGGCAAGAAAAAATTTCGTGGCTCTTTAAAAACTTTGAAATTTTGTAAATTGTAATTTTTTACTCTTCCGACTCAAAAGGTTGCCGACCCCTGTACTAGGTCATTCAGAAAATGACCAACTTCCCCCAATCTCACATGCTCTATATATTTGCGACTGTTTATCTTAACCAAAATCGTATAAACATGAAAAATATCAGGAAACCATTCGGATAATCCTCCGCGGATTTTGCACGAGGATACCGTAAAATAAGCGACGCCTTATCAGCAGTGTTATCGGTGGCACATACATACACACCGCGGAACGTGCCGATGATCCGCACGTTTGATCAGCTGCACACATACATATATCACAAAGAGCGTACGATATGAATAAAGGCGAGGCTTCTTCGCGGAATCGCAACGCGATTTCCCGGGATTTCAGGGCCGTCATTTTTCCAGGGGGTGGCAAGGGTAAGAATAACAGAGAGTAGGGTCCGCCTTAATGAACGTGCCTCGTCTTTGTCGCTCCCGTTCGGCAGCCGCGGTCGCTCTGGTTCCTTATCAACATTAACCAGTGAGACGCCAGGGAGAATAACATTGGCCTCTGGCGAGTAATATATCCATACTTCCCGTCATCCCTTAATGCATTATGCATAAGGGTTCGATATATCCGCGGGCTAGTGTACGTGGCCCCCAAGACGTGCGTGTGCAGCTCTCGCACACACGCGACCATCAGCTTCCGGCGAACGAACCTGCCTCTTTTGTGACCGGGACCGCGTATGTATGAAGACAACCGTGTGTCAGGGTGCAGCGACACCTTCAATGATTTTGTATAATCAGTTACGTTCATGAATAAACTGCCAGTCATTAGCCGGAGACCTCCGAGCCGATGATTGAACCGCGCTGGCTTAGGGGATGACACGCCAGATTTAATTTACCGCCGGAGAATGCGCCGCGTATTTTATTTGGGTAAGCGTGGCATGAACACGGAATGAGGAATATTATAGCTGGTAAGGTTTGTCGAGTCGCAAGCATTGTTGCGGGAGGAGTTAAGCTAACAAGGTTGAGCACCGAGCAGTCTGCCAGAAGAAAAACGTGATTCCCGGGAATTTTTTTCTGGAAATGTTGTACACTTTCTGGGATGAAACCTGTTTTGCCGCTACGAAGATAGTTTAGGCCAACTGCCCTAATTTTTTCGGTCAAATATGCTAACAATTGTCAGAGATATGATCATTCCTCCGGAGGTGCTTTTTTAAAATTCAAGCTTTTTGGTCAGGAAGATAAGGGCGATCTTTGCTGAATTTTTTTCTAGGAACCAGTATTTTTTACGGAATGAACTTCTCCTTTGCCGGAAAGACTGATCTTTGGAGCAACTATCTCAATTTTTTTATTGAATAATGCTAATAATTGTTGCTACGGCGATTCCACCGGATACAAGAACTAATTTATGTTCTCATCTAAAGATGATCTTCAGGAATTTGTTCCTGAGCAACTAGTAAACTGTTTAAAAAGCATTTTTCTTTGCTGCAGAGACTGTATTTTCAAGCAACTCTGCGAATTTTTTTGTTAACAAATCTCAACGATTGTTGAAGATATACACGTTCCACCGGAGCAACCTCTTCAAAGTTGAAGCTCCTGAAGAGACCAGCAATTATCGTTCGCTACATTGTTTCTACAAATACGCCGAGTATAATAATCTACGTAAGAATGATTAATACGCAATCTCGCAGAAATTGATGCGGAGGAACGCGAAGTAAACCCAGAAGATGTGGCTCAGGAAATTTCTTTGTGTAGAACGCGGGAAGATTACTCAGGCGGCGCTGTAGTGATAAATTCAGCCGGGCTGGCCTATTGTGCGCAGAGGTACTGATGAAAGATTACCGTCGAGAGTTTCTGTGGTACTGACTTCTTTTCATCTGCATTATTAATGATATCGTCGGAAAAATAGAGTAGAAAAAACAACTCGTAGTATCGAAATACGTTAATGATGCTCGGAGTTCCGAGGGTTTCATCGAAAGAGGCACGCTCCGCGAGCGCAGAAGGAGAATTCGAAGGAGAATTATCAATCAAGAGTGAAACCTTTTCAATCGAGTCGCGGCTCGGTTTCATATTTTTTTCATTGCAACGTCGCGATTTAAACCTTTATTAATCAACTCAAAAACGGATTTCTCATTATACACTATTTTTTTAATTAATCATGGCTGAAATTTTTCCGATTACAACGATAATATAATAGCAAAATAAACTCTGCACTCTCTTCTGTAGATAACGTCATCTTTAAAGTTTTTTTTAGTCATTTTTTATTTTTTCATCAGGGTGTGCGATACTCCTAGAAATTTTAATGACTCATTTTAGCTAGTAACGTTGAATTACACCAGATTGTTCAGGAGATTCTATAAAGGACATTTCATAATTATACCCACTCGAGCACTTGAAACTTAATTTCCTTAAGAACTAAATACAAATAAACGAAACTCGTAGACTCAGCGTACACTAGCGCTCAAAAATATGTGGACACTTGCGCTCTGCATCTTACAATAGAAATGAAACAAAGTGAAACTTGAAAAATCCTTTCAAGCACCGAGACCGTTCCACTAGATTTCGTATTTGTGGATAAAAATTATAGTATTGCATTTTCATTATGTATAATTTGTACATAAAAATAAATCCTATTGTGTGTTATGATACCACATCATGCATAATAATAATAATAATCACAAGTGACTTTTTCTTCTAACTTAAACTACGTTTTGTAACGAAACGGGAAGTGTCCGCATAGGTAATTCTGAGCGGTAGTGGTACGAAAATTGTCAAAATTCCAGATAGGTATCACACATTCTTGTACAGTTAACCTAAATAACTGCATCGTTACGCTGTTACATTTAATAACCTGCAGTTTCAGATCGTTAAAAATGCAGAAGTTCCAACAGAAAAATAATGAAAGAACTTTCCTCTGGGTGCAGTTAATTAGATCTCTCTGTTGCCATAATTCTCCGACTCGCAATAAGAAATGCGACATTTTACGGCCGAGCATAATTATCCGCGCTCTTTGTCGTTGCTTAATTAGAACATCATCGGACCGGGCTCGCGAATAACAAAGTGTATCGAAGGAGAACAATGGATAATGCCGACAGCCGATTCCGGAATGTTTTAATTGCGATTGTAGGGCGGCAACGATATTTTTATTTTACTTTCTCTCTTTCTCTCTCTCTCTTGCCGAGATTTCTCAACACTGTTTAATTACCCCCAAGAAACGGGAAGACACGGGCCGCCGTCATTGATTCGCATCCGCGTGGGGGTAATTAAATTCGCGCTCGAAAGAGAGACACGCGGTGAATGCCATGATTTCGACGGCGAAATTAGATTAAAATGAATCCCCGGGAAAATGAAAGCCCAAGAAGCTTTTGAAATTTCGCTGCAGACGCCCTGCCGCCTTCTGACTTCATGGCTGCAGCAGCATAATTCGACCTGCCCGCTTCGGAGTATAATCATTTTTTCTGTTTCTCTGACGGAAATTGCTCGCAGGACACGGATTGGCTATCATGAGGGGAAGAAAGTGATATTTAGAAGTTTTTCGTAAAGGAACTAGGAAAGCTTCTGGAATGAATCTTTTTTAGCCGCAGAAATGGTAGTTTCGAGTATTTTCCCGAGGTTTTTCGTTATGAAAATTTAAGAATTGTCGAAGATATAGTCATTCTTCCAGAAGTCTGTTTAAAAAATGATTAATGTATGAAAAAGAAAGTGAACATTGAGAATTGTTTTTAGAGAACTTGTATACTTTCGGACGCGAATCTTTTGTTGTCTCAAAGAGCGTACTTTTGTGCAGCATTCCTAATTTTGTGGTTACAAGATATTAACAACTGCCGAAGATATGTCATTTCCTCCGGAGGTATTTCATTAAAAATTAATCTCTCATTTATACCGTGTCAGGAAAACAAGTTACATCAAGGAGGGTAGTTTTGAGTAACTATCCTACTTTTTTCGTCAACAAATATTACTAATTCTCGAATATATGGCCATTCCTCCGAGGAGGTACTTCTTCGAAAGATAATTTTTTAAAGCTTAAACCTTTAAAGTAAACCTTTTACTACATGAAAAAGACAAGATATGTTGTCCGACAAGTATCCCAATCTTTTTACGTAAAAATATTCGAAGATTTTTCTATTCGCCTCTAAAATGTCGTTTTTGAAATGGTAACGCCGAAAAGTTAGGTGATCCATGAGAATGTTCTGCGACGTCAATGGAACAAGAAAGAATTCCAGTATCGGGGAAATATTTTCGGCAACTTATGTCGTGCTGGTCCGCAACATTTCAGACCGCATTCCAGCCGGTAGAAAGTATTGTAGAATCGAGAGAAAACACGGTGCCAGAATGATTTGTCATCGCTCCGGTTTCCCGACGCGTGTGCACTCGCATAAATATCGTCTCGCGGAAGTAGAAATCGTGTGTTGTCGCGCGACATTTCCAGACTGGACAATTTATGAAATTGCGATACCGAAGTAGTTCCCCGTTTGAACATTCCGCGCTGGCGCGAACGAGATTGTGAAAATTGCTCGCCTCCCCCTTGTCAGCCGAATGTTTACGATCCATTGTCGAACGAAATAATCGATAAAGATCATACAATTTATTCCTGACATTTTAGACGCGATACACGGCCGCCGAAAAATCTCAAATCTTCCGCGTCTTCGATTTTCATTTCAAGCGAAACCGGAAAATCCTACCGCAATATAACTATTTTTCTCTTTCACTATTTGAAAACATTTTTCTTCAACAGTGTCGGATAAATAGTAAACTAATTTCGGTCCATTGGCCGCATTGTTAAAAAATTGGAAATCTTTATAACATGAATTTGGCTAAACTTCCGAACACGTTCCGAATAGGTTTCTGTTTGGACTAAAATGATGATGATTGTCAGAAGGATATTTGGCGACTCGAAAAAATTTTTTACCATTTTAATGTCACTCTCTATTTTACCGAAAAAGTCGTAAGCGGCCCACATGGTTTCAGACCCCTACAACTAATTCAGTTAATTCGTTTCGCGCACAAATTCCTATCCTGACCTAACCCAGACCTTTTTTCTACAATTGTACTCTCTTTTTATAATGTACTCGTTTTGTGTAGCTGAAAATTGTCGGAAAATTGTACTCCTTTTGTGTAGCTAAGTGAAATGTATATGTTATTTATTAAATGAATCGTTTTTGGATAATTCGCGAATATCGAAAGAGATCGTATAATAGATTTATCGTAGATGGGATTTGTTTTTTTAAATATGTGAGGCAGTCTGAAGTATAATATATAGCGAAATACCTTCTTTTTTCGTGATTAATGAAAACTCAGGAATATACATGTCGCGACCGCACGAAAAAATATGGTCGGAGCGTAGAATGCCGGTGCACCACGAGCTCGTGAATAATTTCAAAGCAGGTAAGTTATTACGTCGCGTCAAAGCAACTAATTTATTGTCAAAATAGAATATAAAGCCGCGCGCGACACGGGAAAATGCACACTGTCCACGGAGAAATTTAAATCGTAAACTAGCCAGGTGTTTCTCACCGAGAATATTTATGTCAACGTTGTATTCTCTGTTTGCGTCGTACCGAATTAAAGAATTCGGGGTCGTTACTTCTTTTATTAGCAACTGTTATTAATCGAAGTTTGAATTTCTGGTTAGTTAATAGTTGTGAAAAAAAATTATAAATAAACAAACCGGAAACGGACTTAACCGGGCTCATTTTAAAAAGCAAAGCTTCTGCTTCCTAAGGTTGTTTCACATCAAAAATTTTGTTGCTCTAGAAAACGCGTTAGAAACACAAAACGATATTTTTCACAGACGTCTGACTTAGAGTGTCTCTATGACATTTTCGGAAAGTTATAACCTGGTGAAAGAGTATGGTGAGGGGGGGAAAAATTCTGAAATAATTTCAAGGTATTTGGTAACAGTTTCTATGACCGTGAGCGGTCAAATTACTGCTTTCACATTTTTTATTGTACGATTATTACGGAGACGCTTCTACTAGAGATTGTCAAATAAATTTCTTCGTTCCTGCATACATTGTTATCAAAATTGCGAGAATCTAAATAAATTCAGCACTGTAATCTTTTAAAATGAGCCGGTGTATCGGTATACAGGGTCTGTCCGGAAAGTAATGCAACACATTTTCTTTTTTTTTAAATCTATTGAATATATGTGAGTACAAACCATTAAAATTCTTCAAAGTAGGATCCTTGGGCGTCGACACATTTTTTCCAGCGCGATTTCCATGCTTCTTATGCTCCCCGGAAGGCGTTATCTGTAGCCTCTCGTAGTACCCCTCGTCGCAGCCTCGTCGAGCACTTCCAACCAAAACTTTTCCGTAGATTACGTGGAAAACAGTACACGGTACTTCCTAGTTGGATCACAACACTTCTTCAACCCCCGTACAGTCCTGACTTGTCTCCCGCCGACTTCATCTTGTTTCCAAAAATTAAAAATATGCTAAAAGGATGCCATTTTGAAAGCGTGGAACGCGTCAAAGAGGCTGTGACGATGGTAACTACGAGAGGTTCCAAAAAACGCCTTCCAGGGAGCATACGAAGCATGGAAATCGCGCTGGAAAAAATGTGTCGACGCCCAAGGATCCTACTTTGAAGAAATTTAAAGGTTTGTACCCATATGTTTAATAGATTTTTTTAAAAAAATGTGGTCGCATTACTTTCCGGACAGACCCTGCATGTATAGGCATACAATTTATATCAATATTCTCCTGTTTTAGGAAATTACGATCTACAAAGACAGTTCTAGTCGCTGAAACCGTAAAATAAATCGTAAGGCAAGGGATTAATATAATTTTTCTATTTACTGGTGTAACTCTTTTCGGTTTAATTTCTTCCAACTCCACAAAGACACGACGTCGTTCTGCCACGAAGTGCCGGTGACTGCGAAGCAGTATTTATGTAATACCGGGCAAATATTTCGCAACACGCACAAGTAAATAAGGCGTAAATAGAGCGCAGTGGAAGGGCAAACAGTGGCATCGGAACTCCGCGAAAGAACCATTCACGTGTTTACGCGAAAGGAAGCGTGTCGCCGAAAGTTTATGAAACACGGCGATGTTTATTGCGAAGGACCGACCGCAAGCGTGGTCCGGGACACACAAATCCCGAATATCCTAGCCAGCCCGCCGGACATTTTGCGCGGGGAAACATTACGTCCTTCCGGGACATGGTCGCGCTACATTTTCGTTACGAGGATGCGAGATCAACAGTTTTTACGCTATTCAGAAGAATTGGAACGTACCACGTAAAAGCACGTAATCCACGATCCATTCACGAGTCCTGAAACAGTCGTTTCCTTTGAAGAATCCAGAAGGTCGATCGCAGGACTATTATAATTGATGGTCCCGGATTGCGGGCCATTTTTATAAACTATATAACTGATGACGTTTAGGATCAACTGCTTTTTTTTATCAATTTTTTAAAACACATTTTTGAAGGTACCTTTTGTAAACAACGTAATCTTTCTATTATTCCTAACGTAGCAGCTGTTCATTTGATTAATTCGCCAGGAACTGAACATTCAGAATAATTATTTTATAAACGGACGATATCTCAGCTTTTCTGTCAAGCTAGACGAATTTGTTTACTAGACGATATATAATATAATGAAAAAAAAAAACAGTAAAACTTGCTTTCCACATTTTCATTCGGGATCTTAACGAAAAATTTAAAAAATGTGTTTGGTAGATTCGGGTGAGTTATAGACACGGTGAAAATTTTATGGTAATAAAGTAACGAGTTATTTCGAGTTACGAACGATTAAAGATGGCGGATGTTACAGTTTTTCACGATTTCCAGTCTATTTTTTGTGTTTTCAATTATTATTTTATGAAACTTGTGCTATCATATTTATGACGTGTTTCCGATGAAAAATGGACCTGATGTGAAAGTTGAGAACGTGTCTTCCAGCAGTTGGACACGTGTCTTGTACGAGAGAGGATCCACATCTTCATATCGAACCTAATTAAAAATAATTTCCCCCGTTTGTACCCGTCTCCCTGGACCGCGTCGCGGAGCGTGGACGCATCTCGCCGCATAAAAGGATTCCCGTGTCCTGCGACGGTCGCCAAGCAGCGCGGATAAATAATACACAACGAGGAAAGCGAACGAGCACCGGCGCGCGGCGCACGCCGCTGAAAAGATGAAAAAGCTTCAACACTTTAATCGTCGCAAGTGGCCATCTCGCGCGGCAGAGGAAAAAAAAAAAACAAACTTAAACGCTCGTTCTGAATGACAGAAAAGACTTTCAGGAAAACGCATTCGAAGCTCCCGGGCCGGATAGAGACAGAGCCGCACCTGCCCGAATAAAAGGCGCGCTCTCTCTGAAAGTGCGAATTGATGCGTTTTTGCGGATTTGTTTACAAAGGCGGTCTACTCGGCTAATTTTGTAAATATTGCGCGGTGTAATTACCTCCGACACTTTACGCTGCGAGCTGTCTTTGAATTTTTACTTGGGAAACATTACTGTATGTTCACTTAAACGTTCACGAATGTGCGCAGAAATGTTCGAACTAACAGTCAGAATAGTTACCATCTTATAATTTTTTCATATTACGTAAATACAGTAAAGCCTTGATCTAAGAAAAACGAATACCCCCCTTCCACAAAGATATAAATAGTACAACCACAGGATCTAAGGAACAGCACGGGCCCGAGGGTTTTTCTTAGATCGAAGCTTTACGGTGCAAGCAATTCTAGTCGTAACTTTAAATCGAATGAAGTTCCATGAAGTAAATGTCTATGAAGTTTAAGAACGATGTGAGCAATTTTAAGAACCATATGAACTTTCCTATTAACACTTAGCCACTAAAAATTGCTGTACCATTATTAAAAATATTGTTTACATTATTAAATATGTTGGTATTTAATCGATTACTAGTCATTTAAGTATTGTATGAGTTATTATATCAATAATTTCATACCTATGAAATTTAAAAAATCGCAGAGAATGGAAATATTCTAGGTCGAACAAATGTTTAATTTTGTAATAAGAAATAGCTCCGAGTGCAAAGGGTTAATTGCTGAAGCTTACAATATCGGGTCAAGGGTTGTATGCAAAGACGATCTATTCCGCTTATTTTATAAACATGTTATAATTGACTATGGTCGAGTATAGAGACTGGTTGTGAGTTTGAGTAAGCGGAGATGACGATTGCCTTGTAATTCTCGCGGTAATTACGCGGAAAGTAACGAAGAGATTCTGAAAAGGACGCAGGAACGTTCGCCGCGCTGTCAATGCACGTTCGAGGGGGTGGTAAGAAACGATTGAACCAGGGAGAGAGAGAGAGAGAGGGAGAGGGAGAGAGAGAGAGACTCTGCCCCGCAATGCGGCACGACTTCTGATCCGATTGCGAGCTCAGTCAGCGTCCTCGGAACGGCCGAAGAGTCCGTTCGCTTTCCGGTTATTACTACTGGCAGGTACTTCCGGCGACCTGATATTGCTTGCAATGTTGATGCAACAAGACCGTACACCGCGTCACTAATTTTCTCTGCCCTTGAAAAATACGAGAACTCCGTGGGTTTCCTCGTGCCTTACGAATCTCTTCGTATTGGCTCCCTCGATCGCGTGAACGAGGCTTCAAAATGTACAAAAAAACGGAAAAAATTTTGAGAAGTTCTCGATGCTTCAATGTACTGCTTTGATACAGATTTATTCAGTTCTGACACACACAAGGTCAGATATATCAATTTCATGCGAGCTTTTACTTGAAATTCGAGGACAGTCGCGTCTGACGCTTTAAGGCGGTAGACTCGTTTCCAGGATTGCAAGGGTGCGGGATTCGCGCTCTCATTACTCGATAATACAAAAATGGGGATTTTCAGTTGTTAAAAACGCTAGATAAAAGATCGATCTAAGGCGCTATCGCCCTCAAAAGTCTTATTTTTTTTGTTTACGAGGCGGAATTTGCATTATTCGGCAGCATGTGGCTATGAAAACAGCTACATGCGCAGTTGTATGGTTCCAAATAATGCAAATTACTATAATAATAATTTTTTTAGTGCATTTTAATATAAGCGTGGTCTTTAAAAAGTCTTTTTTATATATTTTTTTTTGTATTATCGAGAAATGAGAACGCGAAGGGGTCAAATGACCTATTCTAGATTTTTTAATTGACAATTATTGAAATTGTAAAGGTGTTTTCATGGGAATTTATTCAATTTTTTGCATTATTCCCATATTTCCAGTATACACAGGGTGTTAATTTTAACTCGAACATCTAAATTATTTCCGCTACTATTAAAAGTAAGAAAAAATAACTAAATAGGATGTACATGAGAGGCCAGCATTTTGGGTAACTAATAAAATAAGGTGATATTACCCTTTCCGTTTTATTGCTTTTGCATTATTCAAACTGAAACTGATTTTTGCGCCTTCATCTTGACGCCAACTACTACATTGCACTATGAAAAGTACATGTTAACGTGCAAACAAATACGGTGATCTTGAAAAAACTGTTACAATGACCTTCAAATGATTTTTTTTATTATCATCAAATGCATGCCATAAAACCATGTACATCCTATTTAGTTATTTTTTCTTACGTTTAATAGTTGCGGAAATAATGTAGGTGTTTGAGTTAAAATTAACACCCTGTGTATACAAGTAAAAATTGCACAAAATATAAATAAATTTAATCTTGTTATTTTTATAATATTGTACTATACACATCAAGTTCTTTTGATGGTCGGTAGGTTTAGTGTTAACCCTTATACGCTCCTCAAAAATCGTTGAATAAAAGAGACTGGGATAATAAATTCACCCATTTTTCTTCTACACGATGAATTGGCAAATTATGTTTTATTTGTTAATTTTATTTGTGTCTCACAACATAGACATAAAGGGATCAATAATTACACAGTATGTGAAATAAGTAAATGGGTGAATGTTCACCCTGAGGAACGTATAAGGGTTAATAACAGTTTATTTCACGGAATATTTATACAGGTTTTTCTTCACATGTTGTTCATTTGTTTACGGGTTCTCTACAAATTGAATTATATTTGTAGGAATGAATAAATTTTTCTTGCGCATATTGTTGATGCAAAATGAACTACCGTGGTCCCATAATAAGCTTGCACTTCTAAAGTCTACTAAGATTGTCTTTCTCTCACTTTTTTTCAATGTTCGTGCTTTAAAGGACCTTTTTGCCGATCTCAATTGATTAATCAGACAATAGACATCGCGATTGTTACGTTCGATGTCGGGTTGTCGTCGGAGCGCAATTACGCTCGGCAAAAAATCGCCGATTCGATGAGTCCTTAAGGCGGACGCGCATTAGCGAATATTTATGGAGACGTTAAAAGGACGAGCCTTAATGACTCGAGGCATTAGCTTTACATACCGAAGACACGATTGGGAGCTAGGAAACAGTCAGCTGGACTGTTTTTTGTTGCGAATGGTTATTATTCTTTCCGGGCGCACGAACGAGTTATTGTTGACTGGAGTCGCGGAAAGTTAATTCGAGATTTATCTCGACGACTACTTCAGATATTCGAACAAACTAAAAAGCATATATCAGGTGAAGATTAGAACTAATTCATATATTTTTTTTCGTAATTTTAGGTAGCCTGTTGAGCTCGGAGAAAATTATTTTTTGAAAACCACCCCCCTAATATGACATTTGTGAAATAGGTGGAGAGTTTATGTAACTTTACAAGAATTTTTGTCGATGACTATCCAAGATAGTATCCGAATGAATCAAAATGCAAATAACAGCAGCATATTAGCTGTGCTTAATGTAATTTCTTCAAAATTTTATCAGACTCGTAAGGGGTAAAAAAGAATTTTAAGTTGAATCTCGAGAGCAATTTCTGAAGTGAAATCGCACAATAATTAATTCGCATTAGAACTGACTTCTACACCACTGCGCGACTGCTGAAAATATTCGTACAATGTTTTTCGAAATGTTGGCATGTTAATTTGATGGTCAGTGTCTGAAATCGAAACTCGAACGCGGACAAAGAGGTCCGCACAAAAGGCGGAGGGAATGCGTGGGCACAGTGACAGAGGTCGCAACGATGGACAACAACGCGGAGGATCTGGGGATGCAGGGGTGGTCCGGGGATGGTAGTGTGGGGTTGGGACCGAGGACACTCAGCGCCGGTGGCTGGAATCCCGTAATTTCTGCAACAAAGCGAGCCGTCCATCTCGCCGGTGTAGACGGCACGCCGCGCCGCTGCACCGCCCTCCGGGTAGAGGGTTATTTGATCGTCGTGATGAACGAGCCCCGTTGCCACGACTCCGAACGGTGCATCGCGGCCGCCACTGTAACAAGGAAACACTTGCATCCCCGTGCAACCCTGCGCCGGACCGCTTTATCCGCCCCCGTGCATTCTTCCCGAATTTATCCGCGTTGCAACAACATCTCTCTCTTTCTCTCTCTCTGGCTCATTAAAAATCATTCTCGTCGCGAAAAAATTATTGCGATTCAGTGGTCATTTCTTTCGTGTTTCTACTGCAATTTTGATCATTTGCTAAGGCTCCACTAGTCTTACAACAGTTTTAATAGGCCAGTTAAAATTTTGGAAAAATTATATGTGGTTGAAGTAATGCGCTTCTATTGTCTGCCCCTTTCAATTGTTCGAATACCATTATTAGTAACAAAATAGGAGCGTTCAAACGACAGTAGTTTACGTACAGAAACGTTACACACGTTGAAAATCGCGGACGAACGTGGAACAATGCACTGTTAAGCGGAGAAAATTTGAAAATTTTCTAATGAGCATTGAATTAACCTAACGGGGGGTACGCACGTCGTAAACAGCGGTCCAGGGGGCGTGCACTGAAAATAAAACTGACGCGGAATTATCGCGGCAAAGCGCACGTAGCCGGATGGCTGCGTTTTCGTTGCACCGTGGCATCGTTTCGGGTAATTACTTAATCCGTTTACTCGGGCGCAGTCGCCGGACGCCGGGCGAGGAATACGAATTCGCAGAGAGTTTCGGCCCGGCGAAATAATTGTGCTCGCAATAAATACAGTGCCGGCTAATTTTATTCCCCTCGCTCTGCCGCTGCCGCGGTCAGTTATTAGATCATCATGATGAACGAGCGGCCCTGGCGCGGCGGCTAGCAGAGTGCGCCGCCGCCCGCGAAAGAACGGACCCGCGGACGCACTTTGTCTTCGGATTTGCCCGATAAAATTACTAGTGCTCGTAATAAATACGATTCTCCCGGTAATTTTATTGCGCGACCACGCCACCCTCCCCCCGTCTAGTGTTTTTCACCCATTCCTGATGAACGAGGTCATAAACCCGGGGCCCCGCGGAAAAACGCGATTCACCGGGACGCATTGTTATTGTCGCGACGCTTTCCCTCTGTATTATGCGCCAGTTTCAAACGATTGCACCCATGATAAAATGGCACGTGACAGCTGCATGCTTATTCCGTTTCATCTAATTTTTTCTAAACTTTAGCTACCTTGGCAAGGTCAGAAAAAATTTTCGAAAACCACCGCACCAAGAGAAATTGAGGCTGGTTTTATTTTAAGAGGATTTTTCTCGATAACTACTCAAGATATTAGAATGAATCAGAACGCACAAATCATAGCTGCATACTAACTCTACTTCATGTTACTTTTCATAATTTTAGATCACCTGTTGTGCTAAAAATAATGTACTTCGGGAAACTACCCCTTGGATGATATCTACCAAAAGAAATAAAGACTTTACAAGTGTTTTCTCGATGACTATTTAAGATATTCGAATAAATGGAAATGCAAATCATAGCTGCATGTTAGCGTTACTTTATATATTTTTTTCAGAATTTTAGATTATCTGTTGATGTCAGAAAAAATTACCTCTTGGGAACCACCCCTTAATAACTGCCACAAGACATGAGACTGTCAAATTTATCAATGTTTTTCTCAACGACTATTTAAGATATTCGAACGTATCAAAATGCAAATAATAACTACACATTAGTTCTACTTTGTGTAATTTTTTGGAAATTTTTGCTCACCTATAAAGATGAGAAAAATGTAATTCGCGAGAACCACCCGATATTATGCAATATAATTTACTGTATTAGAAGAGGATGTATAATAAATTGGAAAATGAGAATTTCTTCGGTTTCTGTTGTTCCGATACGAGCTTCTTGATTGAATGATGTGTTATGGTTTTTCGGTTCGATTCTAGGCTCCCCCCGAGCTACATACATACATCCATCGTGTTCTCGCGTGTCTGCTTATTACATACTATTTCTCCTAGTAATAGCCAGACATAATGGGCGAGCTATTACCAGTTTTCCAGCGGTCGAATTATTTCCTGACTGGCAATTTATTTCAAATTATTGCGCAGTACCACTGCTATTATCTGTAAAGATTAACAGGAGAAAAGAAATGTTTATTGCACCTTTCACGCTAATGTGTGCTGCATGGGAATATTTCACTCAATTTAACTGGACGAAAAAAGTTGTAATATTCGAACAAACTGAAAACCACATAGTAAGTGGACATTAGCTCTCCTTCATACATTTTTTCATATAATTTTAGATCATGTAAAATAGAATTACTTTTCAGAAACCACCCCTAGAATAACATCTACAAAAGAGCTCGGCATTATGTAAGCATTTTTCTTGACTACTATCTAACAGATTCGGGGTAATCTCTTTACTTTACCGGACTCAACATTTGTGCCTTTCTCCTATAAATTATGATGTATTTGGTATGTAATCCAGTAGATTTGTACCCGGGACGGCTGCAGATCGAAGTTGCGATCCTGTAGGATCAATGATTCAGGAGTTATGCTTGCTTAAAGTTGAGCAATCTGCAGTGTTTTTGACCAGTAACGGCGCCGCCATATTGGTTTTTAGTGACGACCGCGAGCCACTTACCGAACAGAACCGCGGGTCCTCGACCTAATCACCAATCAACTCAGTACGCGGCGCGCGACCGTCACTACAAACCAATATGGCGGCGCCCTTACCTGGCAAAAACACTGCAGATTGCTCAACTTTAAGCAAGCATAACTCCTGAACCGTTGATCCTACAGTATCGAAACTTCGATCCGCACCCGTCCCGGGCACAAGTCTACTAGATTACATACCAAATACATTATAATTTATAGGAGAAAGGCACAAATTTTGATTCAACTGGCCGACTGTGCCAACACGCGTCTAGGTCGCGCTCTGATTGGTCCGTGGTTCTTCGTTAATAACTCCTTAACAAAGGCGCGGACGCCATTTTTGCAAAGTAAAATGTTGCTTCAAATGATCTCAGGAAACCGCCATTTCCGGATGTTGAAGGAATTTTGAGACACCCTGTATATTAGCACTACTGCATATAATTTCATAAAATTTTTTTAAAAATTTGATTGTACCCACTATGCTTAAAAAAAATATTTTCCGGAAATCACCCTGTGGCTAACTTCACGACTATTGTTCTCGGTGACTATGCAGGGTTTCCGGGTGAACTGAAAAAGCCAAAATTCAGTTCGTACTGGCTCTACTTAACCCCTTGCCGTACATTGACGAGCCAGACTCGCGTTGAAGGTTTTTAACAATGTCTGACGAATATGTATATTACGCGTGTTTCATTTTTGATGAAATAAAATTTGATTCGTTTGTGATCAATATTTAAGCATTAAAATAAATGTCGCCATACAAAAAATATACGTTTTCTTTTCCCTTCTACGACATTTTTTTGCATAAAGACGTTCTAATCACTGTAACTGTAAAAGATACGGCAAGGGGTTAAGGGATATTTTTGTAAATTTTCTCTGACTCGTGAAGGGTAGAAAAAAAATGGTTCACAGGTAAGCGGTTCTCCAATCCCGATTGTCGTCTGCCGATAAAAAGATTAATTAAGACGTTTCGCAGGCGGATCCAGTAATTATGGGGTGCGTTACGGGGAAAAATCGTGTGACACGCGATCGTAGTTTCTGCCCGGCGATCGTTACATCCACGATGCGATGCGGCGCGGTCGCTGTGAAAGAGTCATGGACATCCGGTACGTGAATGACGTCCAATTTCATGGGACAATGGTTACGTAGTGGCTGCCGCGATGAAGAGAGAGGGACAACGGCTCAGAACCATTGGGGATCGACGGACAGAGGGATTCGGGAATTCGAGAAAAATTCACCGGGGCTCCTCCGAGTATGTAGAGGCGGAAATGTCGCGAGGAAAAATCGGGAGAAAGCGTGAAAACAAGGAGCACGTGGCACGAACGAGAGGGAGAATACGATTTTTTAATGGCGGAATTTTTATGACGCAGCCACGGGGCCATGAAATCGTTCGTTGATGTTACAGTGGCCGCGAAAAGAATCATCCTTGTCGATCCTATTTTGTGCATAAAAATGCATTTATGCAACGCTCAGTTCTTTTTAAGAATAATATCCTCCCCCGGAAACATGAATAATTTTTCATTGAAAAAAACAGCGGAAGTGAAAGAAACGTTTCGTGTTTAAAATGTTGTACTTATAGCAACGTAACGGCGAAGTTAATGAAAATTCTATCTGTTAGTGTTGCAAAATTTATTTTACTGTGTACTGGTATTGCGTCCTTTCAAGAGAAAGTTCGTTGTTAGTGAACAATGGAAATTGTAAAATATCCTGAAACAGTTTTTCCGGTGTGGATAAATATTCTTCGCTACGTGTACAAAAAAAAAAAGGAGTTACATTAACAGTGGGAATAGAACGACCGATTTCCCTCGTGGATTCAGGAAAATTAACTCTCCTGTATTTTACAATCCATTCGCAGAGGACACGTTTAAATCTCTGGAGATATTTACCTTATTAAGCACAGAGATTAATTTCTGCTCCTCGCGGCGCGTCAGGAATTAGCTCAATTTTTTCCATGTCCGTTACATCAGTAATCTCCAGAAAAATATCCGAATGAAACCGTTAGCGAACTTTAAACTATTAATATTTACAATTTTGTTTAGAATTGTTAAGTTTAGAAAACCAGTTTCTAGTTCGTTTTCAAACAGTAATGTCCTTTTAAAATTGTTGTTTTCTAGCGGAAAAATTAGAAAATGTGGTTTGTTGTCTAGTAAAAGATTCCCAAAGGTCAGCTAATTTTCTTGACAAGGTACAAATTACTGTCTAATCCTTAAGGAAATACCTCCGGAGGAAATGTCATATCTTTGACAGTTATCAATATTTTGTTACCACAAAATTAGGAAAGTTGCATAAAAGTGCTCTCTCTGAGGCAAAACAAAGTTCATACCGAAAAGTTCAAAAGTTGTCTAGAAAAAAATTCCCAAAGGTCAGCTTCTTATCTTGATCAGGTATAAATTACTGTTTAATCTTCAAGAAAATACCTCCGGAGGAAATGTCATATCTTTGACAGTTATTAATATTTTGTAACCACAAAATTAGGGAAGTTGCATAAAAGTGCTCTCTCCGAGACAAAACAAAGTTCATACCGAAAAGTTCATAAGTTGCCTAGAAAAAAATTCCTGAAACTCGACAAAACTTATGCTATCCTCCTTTTTAAGCAAAACGGTTCATTCAGAAAAATGTATAGGAATATTTGAGTAATATCATCTTCCTCTCGCTGACAACGAGTTTATTGAAATAGATTACTTAATATTGCTTATAATCAGATTCGTTCCGGGTCGTTTGTTCCAAGCTTGTTTTCACCATTGCCTACAGGCACAGCACCTGGAATGTATTGATTACGCAGCGAAGCAGTTCGCATGGCATCGCGAAAAATTGGCGCGCAAGATCGACGTAGAATGTAACAATAGCGGACGGAAGAGGTGAGACTGATGGTTGACAAACCTCATAAATCATAGTAAAAATTGACATGGCTCTTTGTAACATCGTGTAACAAATATTTGACGGGCCCGTCCACGGTTTTAATTTTTCAATAAATATTCTGCTGCGCAGAACTGCGAATCTGTTTCGCCTTTTCTTCTCGTTTTTTACGAAACACTACAAAATCGAAGAAAGAGACACATGGTTTTCAAATTGTGGATTCTGCGCACCAAACCTATGAACATGCATCATTAACTACCTTAATATTGTCATTTTTCTCGACAATATTCCGTAAATTATATCAGAGAACGATGAAATGTAGTTTTTTTTTTGAATATTTTGATCATTTTTAAATATATTTTCACTTTTTACATGTTACACTGTGTTCAGGATAGTCTGTAGAATCATTTGCACATGATTCGCCATTGAAGCGCAAAAAGTTCGAATCGATAAAAATTCACGCTCACAGATTCCCCTCTGTTCTTTTCGACTTTTTGAAGCGAGAAAAATGTTTTACGACCACCGAGAGGAAGGGAGAGCAATAGGCGAGAAGGGGAATAAATTCCCGAGGCTCTAAAAAAAATTGATAAAGGTAATTTGATCGGTTTACGAGGGACGATTTGGAAACAGGGAACGAAACGGGGAAGTAAGAACGAACTCGGTGGCAGTCGGGAAGTTTCTTCCGGCGGCACGGCGGCGTTGCGAAGGTAAACAGCACTCCGACGGTAAGTATGTACAGAGGAACGTAATTTGCATAACTCGAAACCTTAACTGATATCGAGGCTCCACTAGATTGCTTGTAAAAGCACGGGGCGCGCGCGGATTCGCGTCGTTTTCGAGAGTGGTTCGTAACCACTCAAATGAATTGCCTAAGACTGTTCCTCCTTTCTTTTTAAATATTTAAAGTTGCTATACTTCGTCTCGTTCCGCGAAGCAGCATTAACAAATTAATTATTCCATTTAATTTTGTAACATCGGGGACGCATTCAAATAAAGAAGTCTAATTAATTATATTCTTGTGAAGATTTGTGGTAAAACATAGCAACCATATTTTTCACAAAGCCGAATCATGACAACTTGTTATAAGACCGGTTTGTTATGTATTTTAAAATAAAAACGCAGTAAAAACTTGTTAGCCGAAGTGCGTTATCATGTATGCAATGATGTATGCCGCGTATGTAGTATAACATACAGAATGTGGTAATATATGTATGGTTAAAATATCGTTATTCTCGTTTATTTTGTTCCCTCGGTTGTTCTCCTTGAAACTTTGGTTTTGCTGTTTGTTACTTGTACGTTTGTCTTATTAAACCGCGTCAATTCTGTCAAAACTCAATCTGCGGATCTTCTTCTCCGAAAAGAGTCCTCCGGAGGAATTGTCATATCTTCGACAGTTGTTGAAATTTCATAACGAAAAAATTTAGACAGACACTCCAAACTGCCCTCTTTGAGACAAAAAAACATTCATTTCGGAAAGTGCACTAGTTTTTCAGAAATAAATCTCCAAAGATCATCTTCTTTCTCTGACTAAATATCAATTAATGCTTGAGGTTTAAAAAATGACCTCCGGAGGAATGGTATTATCTTTAAGAATGATTAATATTTTTCAATGAAAAAATTCGTATGGATACTCAGAACTACATTCTTTGAGACAAAACAGGATTCATCCCGAAAACACCAAAAGTTTCTTCACAAAAAATTTCCAAATATCACATTTCTATAACCAAGTCCAGTCCTTCGAGCAATTTCTGTCGAAAATATGAAACGTGTGGGAGTGACTTGAAATTTCTCTCTTTCCGATAGAAAAAAGGTACATATTGGAAAGTAGAACTAGTTTTCTAAAAAGAAATTTCTGAAATTCTTTCGATGGAAATTTTTCGCGTGGGCAGTTGCGAATTTTGATCTGGTACAGTTTTACATTGAAAATATCGCCGGAATGACTCCAGGTGAAGGGTCCAGTGCATGGAAATGCATCGAGTGGCGAAGTCCATTATCTCACTTCCGTCGTATTGATTTCTAGCGTAGCGTTTGATGTACCATTGGCTCGCAATTCGCGTAGCCGGACAAAATAAATCATTCGGTCGTCTCCACTTCGCACAAAATCCGGCCGGGATCAATTCGATTTCGCCGAATATAATGTATTAGTCTGTCGATATGGGACGGTGGTTCTAAGCCCATGGCCCAAACATGCCATTATCAAAAACTGTTGATCTGTCTCTCGTTTGTCATTTTATTCCAATGACTCCCCTGTGGTCTCAATTTTCTACGACTCACAAACTTTGTTTAATTTCAAATTATTTTATAAATAAAACAAGAATGTGTTTATCCAAATTTTTGGCCATTTTCCAATAATATATATTCGTCGTTTTAACGGGTCCCGTAAACCTGGTGTTAAGCAGGTTGCAATATTTATAATGGCAAAGAAGTCTCAACTTTCTTTTCGAAATCGAATATTTTGAAAATAAACCGTGAAAAATGGTTTTCAAGTTTGGATTTAGAGCATATAATGTCTATAAAGACCTACTGTTGGTTGTACAGGTTGCGGCAGAAATAACTTTTACATTTAGAAAAGTGACTGTGTTATTTGGGAAATAAAAGATTGTGGTAATACCTCGTACCACTTTATTTCAATCCTCATTTGAAATGTGTGGGAGTTATTTCTTCTTTATTTCCGCACTCTGTATGAATATACAATTGTTTATCAACGATATTCAATAATTTATATCAAAGGACACAGAAAAGTTCACAAGTTGTCTAGAAAAAATTCCCAAAGGTCAGCTTCTTTTCTTGACAAGGCATAAATTACTGTTTAGTCTTTAAAGATATACCTCCGGAGGAAATGGCATATCTTTGACAGTTGTTAATATTTTGTAACCACAAAATTAGGAAACTTGTACAAAAGTGCTCTCTCTGAGACAAAAAAAAGTTCATTCCGAAAAGTTCACAAGTTGTCTAGAAAAAAATTCCCAAAGGTCAGCTTCTTTCATTGACAATTATAAATTACTGTTTAGTCTTTAAAGAAATACCTCCGGGGGAAATGGCATATCTTTGACAGTTGTTAATATTTTGTAACCACAAAATTAGGAAAGCTGCACAAAAGTGCTCTCTCTGAGACAAAAAAAGTTCATTCCGAAAAGTTTACAAGTTCTCTAGAAAAAAATTCCTGAAACTCGACAAAAATTCGGATATTTTTTGCAAAAAGTTTTATTTAGGAAAATATACAGGAATATTTGAGTAATATCATCTTCATACCACATTATTTCAATCCTCCTTTGAAATGTGGGAGTTATTTCTTCTTTATTTCTGCACCCTGTGTGAATATTGAATTGTTTGTCAACGATATTCAATAATTTATATCAAAGGACACTGAAGTACTGCTTTAAACGTTTTAATGCTGGATTCACGTATGTTTACTAATTATAAACAGCGAGAATGAATGGCGCACTAATTTCGGTGATTACTGAACCGATATTGACAGTAGCAGAAATTTGACACTGTATGTTATTCGAAATCGGACAGCGTTATGGACAAATTAACTGTGATCGAGGCGCTTATCGATAAAAGCTGCCTCTGTCAGGATTGTTTGTGTTATTGCTACGTGTGGTACGGGTCATGACAATAGCTATTCATTAGCATACTGCATAATGTGACAGGTATATAGGTCGAAGAATAACTAACATGATGCGTAAACACACCAGCAGTTTATGCTGGAACAGTTTGCAATAGATAACATTGTCTTTTTGTTGATAACACAACGCTCGATACCATAAAACCGCTGCACAAATGCTATTCCAATTCTGAATTGAACATTGCTTATCATTAACATAACAATGGTAACAATACAAATTGCAAATCTGGTTGGAAATAATTGGCGATATTTCACTTGTTGTTAACTTCTGGAAAAAATATTGCAGAGCAATCTAGACTTAGCTTTAAGGATGAAACCTGTCCTTTCAACCACCGACAGTTGATTTTTTTTCAAAGATGGTGTTGCTCTGAAAAACGCGCTAAAAGGTAGCATTATCTTACAATGCTTGCCACTTCAGGCTCATTTTAAGGGGTGAAACCTGTCCTTTCAACACAAAATTAACTACAAACTACACGTTAGAATATTGTCTTACAATATGTCCAATTTCAACCCTGTTGCATTTAAATAATTCTAGCACCAACAAAAAAATTCTGTAACGATTCACCCGAGCCCGTTTTAAAGGGTGGAGCCTCCACTGTCGTCCTGTATTAAATCCTTTTGTTCAGAAATATTGTCCCCGAAATAAAACACACGAGAAATGAACGAAGTACATTTCCGAGAGTTTCCCAATTTCGAACATTTCAACTAAGGCGGAAAATCGTTTGTTTCGATCCAGACTACCGCAGATCCACAGCCCGAAGCTTGCGCTGTCGGTCGATCCGGAAAACATAGCCGCGCGGTTATTCTTTACGGTTTTATCGCGCTTCGACGAGGCAAGCGTTCGCGTTGGGGAATGCACCCCAACAATTAAAATACAGGTGTTGACGAAAGCGGGTCGGTGCGATATCGTTCCGTTGATTCCTAGCAGTGGCAAATTGCTGTCGGGGAGCCGGGATCTGCGGCGAAACTTTGGACACCGCGCCGGTTCGAAATAAGCCACCGGGCGTTGCGGTTAAGAAATCATTAAAGATTCGCGAATGCATTACAACCCCTGCGGGGGAAGTTTGCAAGTGCCCGGCGCGCGTTTCCGCGGTTCCGTTTCGCAGCTCGCGGGACCTGCATTAGCGCGCAACATTTGTAACGAACTGCGCGAGTTCTCCCCGAACTTCCCCGGCGGCGTATCTGTTGTCGCGGGGGACCGGGGGGACGGGGCGGGGCGGGGTGCGGTGCCGTTTATTAACGTATTATGCAACGTCAACAGATGCACACCGGAGGAGGAATAAAACGTCGCGGAGTCCGACCAACAGCCAGTTCTCCTCCCGGCAACACCTGTTACCGGGCACTTTCGTTCTCGCGGCGAACATAAATTATTCATACGACACGCCGCGCGTCGCTGCATTAACGTTCGTCAGAACTTCTTTTTGCCGACAAGTTTCGGCGTGACAGTGCCTCCGCCGAAGAAACTCGGCCGGAATTCTACTCCGTTGGATTTCGAGAACCGCGATTTAATGCAATATTTATACACTACCCGCGAAACCGAACAACTTTTGTTTGAAAGGTGCCTTGATATCCCGCGTGTGTCAGAAGTTATAAGCGCCGAAAACTAGAGGAAACACGATTTTCTGAAATTATTTGTATGGTTGTGTTCCTCTTGGAGAACTGAGCTAATCTTGTCTAAAAAGTTTTTTGATAGCTCGTGTGGATCTGAAGTTATGGCGGTTTCAATCTTATGGATGTTAATCGATAAACCTACCCTAACCCTAACCGTATGTGCCTAATTGTAACATTTAGCCTAGCTGTAACATTTTTTTCCATATTCGTTTATTCAAAATACATTTATTCTTCAGTATATTCTCCCTTCAGCTAAATACATTTTTTCCAGCGATTTTCTAATTCATTTACCCCATCTCTGAAATGATTTTCCTCGAGACCTCTAAAATCCTCATCTACGGCTGCTATAACTTCTTCATTTGATGAAAAACGCCTGCCTGTAGGAATTTTTTGAGGTTTGGGAACGAATGGAAGTTAGAGGGGGCCAGGTCTGGCGAATATGGTGGATGCTGCAACAATTCATAGCGTAACTCCTTCAATTTGGCCATTGCAAGAACACTATTGTGAGCCGGTGCATTGTCCTGGTGAAAAATGACTTTTTTCTCCGTTAAGCCAGGTCTTTTCTCCCGAATTTGTGCATCCAGTTGATCCAAAAGGTTTGAGTAATACTCTCCTGTTATTGTTTTCCTGGTTTGAACGTAATCAATCAACAAAATTCCTTTTGCAACCCAAAAAACGGATGCCACGACATTCTTTGTCGATTTTGATCACTGTGGCTGCTTTGGAGCTGAACAACCGGGCTCAGACAACTCTGCTGTTTGTTGTTACAATGCAGGATCATAGTGGTAAACCCAAGTCTGATCCATGATTACAAATCGACGCACAAAGTCAGTTTTATTTCTTTGTAAACGATCGAAATGTTGTTGAGAACATTTCACGCGAATGCGTTTTTGATCCGAATTTAACGAATGCGGCATCCATCTTGTCAATAGCTTTCTCATACCTAATTCATTAGTTAAGATCTCGTGAATTGATCCAGTTGAGATGCTTGTGGCCTCAGCTAAATCAACCACAGTTAGTCGGCGATCTTCCAAAACCAAATCATGGACGTGATCAATTATTTCTGAAGTGGTTGCAGTTCTTGGACGTCCTGAACGTGGATCATCATTAATGTCTGTACGACCATGTTTGAATAGAGCAACCCATGCTTTTACCATTGCACATGAAGGGGAGCACTGTCCCCTAACACATTCGCCATATCATCAAAAATTTACTTCCCGCTTAATACTTTTTTTTTACATAAATATTCAATGACTGCACGATTTTTCAAGTTCTCCTATTTTTCTAACCAAAGCAAACACGTCCACTTAAATCAGCTAACTGAAGCAAGCTATTTGATACATCGATTTGGAATGTATGGTATGTTCACATCAGGGACAATATCATCAATGTGTCAGGCTACGAATTTTCTGAAGGACCTGGTACAATAGGACCTTGTAGATTTGGCAAACAACCCCTAACTTCAACAATATATTTCGCGATGACTACTTAAGATATCTCAATGAAATAAAAAGCAGATCGTAGGGGCACTTTAACTCTAGTTTGTACAATTTTTTCAAAATTTTAGCTCGTTCACGATGCCAGCCAAAAAATGGAAAGTGCTCTGAATGGTGATAAAAAGAGGTCGGAGGACTTATACAACTTCATTATTTTCTGCAAACTTTGTGAATTTTAACGGAATTCTTAAAGAATGATCTTTTATTAAAGAAAGGATAAATATTGCGCAGTGTCTAGTTAAAGAGGCCAATGTGCATCGCATACTCGAGCAGCATAAAATCCCAGCATGTGACAAGATTATCATTTGACATTCCGCCAGATTTATGGCAAGAGCCATGCAAAAAGCCTGGAGGGAGTTAAACATGTGACCGCCTCTCGTGTAAATAATTCGCGAAACACGAGACCCATATTAAACGTTCCCGCAGAAATGCCAAACCGTTTTGCTCGCTTAGTATTAGCTCATCGGATAACATTAACTGTATCTACATCACTGCTTTTGCCCCGTTTCAAACATGATATTCTAAATATTATTTAAGCGTATTAAAGTTAGGTATTTACTACGTTTAAATGATATCTCAATGAAATTTAGTGATTTTAAGTATTTTTTAGCATTATTTAAATTTCTTGTTTATTGAGATTCAGAGCTAACTTTTATATCCAAGCTAATAAATGCCCTACTTAGTATTGTAGTTTGCATATTTAGTGTTAACGGACATTGTTATTGCATTCACTTGTATTATTACTGTATTCTATATTATTGTATTCACTTATATTGTTAATAAAGCGAAATAAAACCAGAAGGGCTTAAAATGCTTACAAATAAAAAAAAAAACTTTTATATATTCGTATCGACATTGAAGAAGTGAGTAATTTAAAAAGTTTTTCGATATCTTTTACTTGGGTCAAAAATTACTCCCTCTGTCCCATAATAATAGTAGCAAGTGAATATTTAAACGGAAATTATTGCGAAGTGTTCAATCAAAATTAACGTTTCATGACATCTGTAATTTGTTTTGACACATCGTTCAATTGTTGGGTTAACCTAATTATTACGAATTATAACTATTTGTCTAATTTCATCCGCTGATCGAAATCAATTGTTTTATTTCAGTTGAACATCAACCCATTGTAAAAGTAAGATGAAAAAAAACAAGTTATGCTGGAAGCAATGAAGAACGGATGCTCCAATAATTTTAGCCAAGGGATCCAACCTACAAGTTTAAAATGCAGTAACGAAATTATTGAAAAATCCAGAAACCATCCGAACACTTAAAATAACAATTAGGAGTAACATTTTTAATATATTGTTTCATGTAATCTAGTTATTTGATAATAAATGTTGCGTTCTATGTTTATTTTCTTTTGCTACTATTATTATGGGGCAAATTAAATTCATGTAAGATATTCAAGAACTAATTAGGCAAGAGTGTTTAGTTTTATATAAACTGCTTCCATGAATCACACACATTTTTATCTAAAAAAGTTTCCCTTAAATATCAGAAAAAATTTAAGCTTGATGTGCCTTCGTATGTTTAAAAATGTAATATTTGTAAATGATACTTATAAAAATTCGTTGAGATTCAAACATGGTGTATAATAGTGGTACGGAAAGTAATGCTTGTGCAAATTATCGTATAGTCGACCAGAGTCCTGGGGTTTCCTTAGGAACCGCGGGCAGAGATCGAAAGAACAACCGCGGAAAAGTTGGATCGCCGCCAGCGCAGTCGAAGCGACCCTCGTTTTTGGGTCAGACATGTTATTCCGTCGGCGAGCGGAGTGACAAAGGGCTCTGAATGCAGAACGAGAATACCGACGCTGCTATGAATTATTGACAGTATCCGAAAGTCGAATTTTTTCGACGACCCCTGCTCCACTTACGTCACATCACCGCGATATATCACGGGATTATGCTGGAATTATGTTAAAAAGACGCGAACGAAATTTAGGAAATCCGTATCCTTAATAAATCGAATCACTCGAATTACTTTTTGAAAATTAGAATCGTTCGAATCTCCGATTCATTCAAACATTTGAACGGATGTTACACCAAGAAATTCAAAATGGGGATTCGCGATCGAAACTTAAAAGTAGCGTTCGAACTAAAGAATTAATAATGAAGGTTCAATTGAACGATCATGTAATTAAAAATGGGCGTGACATTACGAAATTGGAAATTCATCTGAATTAAACTGAAGAATTTATTACATTTGATACGTTCAACAATTTGTAGAATTAAAAATGGAGATTACGCTACCAAATTACATAATTAAAATGAAATGAAAAAAATTGAGGTGCGTTCAAAATTGAATAACACGGTGAAAATGAAAGAATTGTGGAACTGTGTAATTGAATTAAAGAAACGAACAATGGGGTTTAAATGAGAATATTAAGATGCGTCGTGTTGCAAGGGGCGAGGGTAGTGCAATCTCAGCTGCGGGCTTTTTTCGCCAATGAAATCCGTAGTCTGTTAAACCGCGCCCCTAAAATCGAGGGTTTACCGCGGCGGGGTTTTAAAAAACGATAAGTATCTGTTTCCGGGCGACTGCTGGTACTATCAGAAATTACGTAACGGGGTTCGCGGTGTAGAGCGAGCGGCAACGAACTCTGGGAACTAGCGGGAATGTATTATGGGGGGTTGAAAAGAAGTCACTTGGAAGGAATGCGAGTACGCCCCCGGGTCACACGTATTTTCTAGCAAAATATTGGCTAAGAGGTCACACATACGAGACGTAGCGTGTGCCCTCAAAGCCTAAACATTGGGACTACGGAAGCATCGATGGTGGGGACAAGCGTGCCGAGAGGCCACCCTTGCCCCGTCGCAGGTGACTTCTTTTCAGCTTCGAAAATAAAAAGCTTGGCGAACCGCCCAGTTCCCCGATGCCGGGCGTGTGTCGTCCTGCTGCGAGATTTTATTACAAAGGGAACCGAAGTGACAACCGTTTCACTGCGAGGACCAAAAAGAAAGCCAACGAACAGCCACTCGAAAATTCGTTTACTTTTACGGAGAAGGCGGAGCGGTAACTTCGAGCAACGTTACGCGATTTCGCGAGGACGAATTCGATTCCATTTTATCCCGTTAGATTTCTTTTCTTCCACTAAAATATGTATCAATTAATAAACATTTCATAGGGGAGGGATGGATGAGGATGATAGAAGAATGGAGAACAGGTGTGAAAGATAGGAATGGGTTGAATGAGAACAACCGGAAAGGGGAGTCCATGGGCAGGGAAGAGGGGTTTGAGAGGGGATACGAGAAAGAAAGTCCGGGGGAATAGGTGTGATGTAGTCGTTTGTAAATATGGTGTGTACGTTAGTATGTAAGTTAGATATAAGTAGTAATAAGCGAGTTTGTGTGAGCGGTCTGGAAAAGAAGTTATTGTAAAAAATTTTTGTAACCCTAAGGGGATCAAATAAATGTTATATATATAATAAACATTTCATGGCCGAGAAGGCTGAGATTGATAAATTACTTGCTTACATTAACGTATATAGCGTTTATACTATTTCATACTATTACTAAAAATATTTGTAATAATACAGTTTGGTTACCTGTTATCATAGCCCGTGAGTATGGCTCGCGAGGGTGGGGGAAAGGGACAGGGCGCGCGAAAATGCCTAAATCAATCGGGTGTGCCATCTGTTTATCGCCGAGGGTATAATATATTAAGTTGTTCGGAAAACAATTTCGTTTTTTCGCGTACAGATGGCGCTGCTTCCATTTGGCATTGTTTAAACTTATTCGAAGTCGCAAAATTACAGACGGGGGATGTAGGAGAGTAGGCCAATCATTGTGCGGGCTTTCGTGTCGCACGATCTGAAATACCGACATCGCTAAAAACCAGTTGATTTCTTGCGCCCTCTACGCTGGGGTACAATAAATTTTGGAACTGTTTCGTTGTAAATCTCGATATGTACTCTCCAAAACGAGAGGATTATCCAGCGACCGCGGTGCAGAGCACGTTCGCTCTCTAAATTTTGTTAATATCATCAAAACAGCATAATTAACTTCAAAATTAAATTAATTTGAATTGTTAAAAATACACATATTGTCTGCAAATTACGATAAACACCCGTAGTAGAACTGAAGCATACTCGATTTCGACTTAAGCGGCCCCTACACGTTCAATAATATTGTCAATACGCCCGTCAATAATATTGACGAGGCGCATTGAAAGGGCATATTGACCGTTTAGAAGGGGTTCAAACGCATTGATCAATATATTGAAGCATATTGATAGAAATTTCGATTGAAGCGCATTGACGGGAGCCGTATTGATGCGTGCATTGACGTTTAGGAGGTTTATTGTCAATATTTCGTCAATGTCACTAGAAAATGATGCGATATGGTGCAAAATTTGCACCTGCATTGACAATATTATTGAACGTGTAGGGGCCGCTTAACAAACCTAACGTCATTCAATATCGAGTGGGCCTCTGTAACATGGAGGTAATGTATACTACGTAGAATGACCCCCAACACAGAAAATGTTCGGTATTCCTGCAATACCCACAAAATTCCCAAAAACCCCAGGTTTCCTCAAGCCTCGTGATGATCATTCAACCCTGAAGAAACCCACCCTGGGATCTTGTAATTTTTTAACCGCTGAAAACTTCCTCAAAACGCAGTCCCGTAAACCCGGCACGCAGATCAACTACGAGGCAAGAAGACCACGGTGTCTCTCTCGAAACTTCTATGGCGACGAGCTAACGCGTCCGGTTATCTTTACTAAATTTTCCACTCAGCAACTCCGCTCCCGTGATAAAGTAGCTCGGGACCCTTGACGGCACTGTGGAGACCGTATGCGAAAGTAGATACTCAACTCCGGCCATACTGCTGGCAAGTGGAGGCTGACTATCCTCCGGCAGAAGCCCCGGCTACAAAATCGGCGTTTTCCAGGCTTATCCAGGACGCAGGAGCACTCACGTGGCTCCCCATTTCGCCCAGCACCCTTCCCCGTGGCCCTATTCCCTGACCAGCAGTCCAAGGACACCGTGGAACTGCATCGTTCCCGAGCATAATCCTCCTAGGTGTCCTCCCCCCAAAGCTGCCCTAATGAGATCCTGCTCGACTTCCGGGGTCGATCGTTAATAGGCTACCCCCTATGCTCGTGTGTTTTACTTAATTCGGGCAAAGGGGACTGCGAAAGTGGCCCACTACCCCCACCACTCACCTTCAAGTTCGCTAGTTTTGGGTTAGGTCTGGGATAGAGGAGCTAAGATGGACTTTATAATAGCGCGTGATCAACGCTGGAGGGGGTTGATCATGATTAGGGAAGTTGTAATCGAGTGATAAGAACTTTGCTTTGTTCTTTATTATTATTAATTCCGGTGATGTATTATTGAGGGGTCTTCAAAATTGTACTTTAAAAATGTGATTCGATGAAATACTGGGATAGTAAAATGTCAACTAAATCCACAAATTATTAATATATCCAATCGCAAAATTTCCTTTGAATTCTTTCTTTATAATACTTTCTCCAACATATTCGCGAGATTTCTCTGATTAAAATGAGTCCAAACACGATACCATTTGGAGTATATTTACTTGTTCAATGGATATCGAGAATTCGATATCATCGGTTCGCATAATCGATCTATATAGTGTTGTGAATTAAACGAGTAAATATGCCCCGAATTATATCATGTTTGGACTCATTTTAATCAGAAAAACGTCACAAAAATCAACAGAAGCAACAAAATTATATTTGATTAAATAATGTTATTAAAAAATAATATACCACATACGGAGTTTGGACTCATTTTAATAAAAAAAAAGTGTCACAAATCCTTCGGTCTGGCTTTCATATAAAAAAAAAAAAATCAATAAAAATGAAAAGGTTGTATTTGACTAAATAATGTCATTAATAAATAATGCACTGTGTATTCAGCTAATGTGATTTATGGAAATGATATACTCAGTCCAGGATAATATAAAATAGTTTTTGGTGTCGGAGCATATTCTATAATCAGCTTTGGTCGCATATAAGGGGCACTCGTGTCGGTGAGGGAGGCGCAGGGTTGGAGAATGAAACGAAATTCGCTCGACGGTGGTGTAAACAGCGAATTCGGACCGCAACACCTGCTACTTAACACTTTCACCGGCTACGCTCTGTCGGCGGGCATAAATTATTCATTCGGTGCAACGCGAAACACCTTACCACTTGCCGGGGGTCTTCCATCATTCAACGTATACCCCCAGGGTCAAAACTACACGTTCCGAAGCAACCGGAGAGATTAAAAACGTATTCCGACCGCGTCGATCTTCTGTTAACTACCACCCACATAACTTTGTATTGATTAAAATTGATTTCCTCGGATCCCCATGATGGTAGACGATCGCGGTTTTCACGATCTTCTTCAGCACATTGAAACCTCTAAGAAAGCACTCTTAGATTGTAGATTTTGTATACAATACATGATCTGCTGATTCAGATATGCTTAAATGTTGATATAATTTTATGTAAATATAAATCATTGTATTCTAGAGAGTTTGTAGAATTTTTATATGTGAAAAACATTTTTGTAGCTTTCTTGATTAAACCTCCAAAAATGTTCGAAGTCGAAGATTCGATGTTTCTTCCAGGGCTGGATACGTGTAAACATAATTTTTAAACATAAACGTTCACAAGAAATTTATCAAATAATTTATTGTCTACCATTTGAAAGTTGTACGTACTATTTAATAATAACTTTCAGAAATTTCCTTCATCAATAACTGTTACGAGCGATCGAAATGAACTTCTCTAATTAATAATTGTTATGGGCGATCGAAATAAATTTTTCTTATCGAATAACTGTTATGAGCGATCGAAATAAATTTCTCTCATCGATAACTGTCATGAGTGGTCGAAATAAATTGCTCTCATTGATAAGTAGACTGCGGATTTTATGCATTTATGACAAAAATAAGTACGTACAATTTAAAGCAGTGAACATTTTAAAAAGATTGAAGGGCATCAGTGTATTAGTTTCAACTGTATAAGATAATTAGAAGAAAAAATTTTGTAGGTGGCCCCTCTATTTTCCAATTGATTGTAGACATTTTTTATTTTGCATAAAGATCCGCAGTCCAGTTATAAGTGATCGAAATAAATTTCTCTCAACATTTACTAACAAGAGAACAAATTTCTCGGTTACTTATAATCCTTATTTGTAAACAATACGATTTTAATCGATGAAATACTTGTTATTCTGTGACTTCTTTTCTTTTTGATTATAACAGTTATGGTCCTTGATTATAATGTAACAACTGCAAGATACAGCTGCATAGCTCCGACGCATCACAAGAACTATTCAAAGTTAAAAATGCAATGTTCCCTTAAAAATTAAATATCTCGGAAACTATGAAAGATAAATTAAAATTGTTTTCGTGAGCGCGTTCACAGCCTCAAACTCGATATAATAAATGTTGACTTTGGGTATGCGAATGTTGGAAATTTTGTGACCAACGTTCAAAAATTAACAAAATTAACGGATTAATGAATTGCACTTATGTAACAAGACAGTTTGAAAACCGAAAGAGATCGTGCTAGCACTGCGCTCCAGTTCGAGTGAAGTATCTATCGAAGGGTATGCTTCAGTCGATCGGTAGTGAGGCGATTCACTCGGACAAGAACACTCGATCGCGTCGCTACAACAGATCGAGAGTAGTCCTTGGTCTCTGCTGATCGTGTAATGATTGCTCGTATCAGAATCGCTGCGCCAGGACGATTATCTGCAATTTTATCGCAACGATTGTCCGACTTGAATCACAGTCGGCTTCATTAAGCCCGATAAAGGATCACCTGCAAGAAATTCCAGCGAGAGCCGGCAATTAACGGCTCCTGGGGAACACAGTTGGCTTGATTTACGAGCACTTCAATGGAAAACACTGTCCTCTTATCCCGCTGTCAATCAGAAATCCTCCGACGAAAATCATTTCTAGCTTACCGATCGAGAATACCAAGATATTTTTGATTTTTCGAATTTTTTGTGCTTCAGCTATGACAACTATGCAAACTTCTCTTATGTCTAATGATTCTGCAGAGTCTCCCGAGTGCAATGATATATTTTACAATATTAGAAATGTTTATACACGTTTAAAAAATTGTCGAGGCAAGCAAGTTTTTCAACAACTCGTTGTGCTTCAACTATGAAACATGTCCAGATCTTCTCCGCACAGATAGATTCTACAGACTCTCCTGAATATACAGTGGTATATTTCCACAACATTATAAACGTTTGAAGATGTTTAAAAAAAATATCGAAATGTATATATCGTCGTGATTTTCTTGCTACTCGAAGTCATAATAGATGTCCACCGCCCTATTATCTCGTCAGTGTAAAGTAAAGAGAAGCGGAGTGGACGTCTATTATGACTTCACGTATCTGCTGTCGAAAAACCGTGCGTTTCTTACACGCGGAGGGAGAATCTACGGGCGTATAAATTATTATTTGTTGTTAAAGCCGGTCCTGTTTGCTTTGTCATCGCCGGACAATGGCGTAGAGTCGAGCATTACTCGTTTTTGCTGTCAAAATCCCGGAACAAGGGGTTAATTGTCTCGCGGAGAGTTACATTCCCGGGCGAACCAATCTCGCACGCGGACATTAAAGCAACGAAGTGGTCAGAGGGTCAAAGTAGACCACCGGCCCGGCGTAACTTCACTTTAATTTGCTGCTGGTCCCGAGAAAGGATCCCTTTAATCCGACGCGACTGAAGGCGTCGCCGAAGGATTCCAGCGCTGAGCGTATGCGTGACCACGGGAGTCAACATTGACGCAAGCCTCGCGGCATACGTTATGGTGATTATAGCTGTAACAACACCCTGCCCTATCCCACATTACCCGGGATCTCGTTACACGCACTTAGAACCCACCTCCCGACCACCCCTCGTCGCCTACAACCCTGTATAAGGAGGGTGCAAGGCGTTCGCAATTCATACTGCCATGTTTACCGCAAATCCGCGTATTTGCGGATGAGAAAATTCTAGGTGACTGCTGAATCTATGCTTCACACGATACGTTTATGGTCATCAAAGAAGATTCACCCGTTTATGTATAAAAAAATTCTCTATTTACATGTTTGAAAATGATCTGAACATTTCTTTAATGGATACAATTAACAGACAAAATAAAATGCTTGATATTAGCTGAGGGGTTGTCTGACAAGATCCATTAACGTTTACTAAAAAAAAGTTTATTTACTTTTCCCATGAGGATGTTTGTTGTTTCCTGTATTCTTGTGTTTTTATTTGCGGCTGTCTGTATGCACTTTTTATTATGGAGACTGTGCACATTCGCTGGTGTCAGGGGAAGATAAAAAGCAACTGAAATATTCAGTATATGGAGGCTGTGATGGTTAGACAGTCGCAAGGATCGGGCGAGTTTATGGGAAAATATTGACGGCTGGATTACGACACCGTCGACGATGTTATAAAACCGTCTTAAGATAATGCCGAGCGGTAAGCTAAATTTGTTTAATATTGTTCGATGTTGCTACTAGTTTTGCCATTTTTTATGTGAATATTTTAATCTTTCTCAGTGATGAATTTTACTTAAGACTAGAGGTGGATACGATGTTGTTTTAATTATTTCTTAAACGTATTCAAACATTCATCATGTTCTTAACTTTAACAATTTACCTACCGGAAGCCTATTAATAGGATTTTCGATAATTGTGCTGTACCAAAGAAAGCATAGAAATTTTCTTTTACATTGCAATCTTAAATGAAACTATTAGATGACGTTATTGAGGGTGACGTGTTAGTTCGCAATAAAAATTGCTGTTGCTATTGAAGGTTCCATGAAAAAGTGTTTAGCCATGAATCATAGATTTCTCAAAATTATGCAATAGTGTGTTAAATTGAAAAGTGATAGAGGGATAAGATTTTGAAATATACAGTGAACCCACGAAAGTGTTTGAACGCACTTTAAAACAGTATAACATTTTTATGATCGGACCAAACGACCTGACGCTTTTTGAGCAATTAGAAGAATTGATTTACCAAAAGACATGCAAAACAGATTTTTAAAAAATTTCAATTGCTAAGAATCACATGAGATAGTAAAAGAGGCACCACTTATAACTGTTTTATTAGAGTTCGTAATGAAAACTTAAAATATGCGTTTTGTTGAAATCGGTTGACGCAGAAAAGTCGCGAAAAACTATGATTTTCACTTGTCGCTCTTCGGTATGTTAATCGATTTTGACGAAATTTTCAGCGTGTATGCAGGATGCGGCCGAATAACATGTACTAGCGGGCACGAGCTGGTTCCTTATGAAAACATAAGAACAAAATATGGAATAAAATTTTTGCATTTAAAGCTTTGTTTTCGAGAAAATCGAGTTTGAAAATCCTATTCGTACGTATGCTGTTACGGCTAACAATAAGTTACGGTTCGTCGAGCCGTAACAGCAAACGTACGAATAGGATTTTTAAACTCGATTCTCTCGAAAACTAAGCCTTAAATAAAACAATTTTATTCCACATTTTGTTCTTATTTTTTCATATGGAACCACCTCGTGCCCACTAGTACAAGTTATTCGGCCGCACCCTGTATAACTAACATAGAACTACAAAACATAAATTTAAGTTTTTATTAAAGGCCCAAATAAAAAAGGTTTAAAAAGTGCTCTTTTGATTTTCACATGCAGCCTTGTAAATTGTAATGTTTAGAAAATCTTTGTTGCAGATCATTTAGTAAACCAACGCTTCCAATCGCGTACAAAAAAAAAAACATCAGGTCTTTTGGTACAATAATAAAAAAGTTATACCGGTTTAAAGTGCGTTCAAATACTTTCGCGGTTCACTGTACAAGAACCGACATTTAAACAAGTGAATATTGAAGCTGTTCGCCTAAGTATTGAATCTTGCGTGACCACTATACGCAAAAATTTTCGACCGGAAGTCGCCGTCCGGAGTGGATTTTGGAAATCCGGCGGCGCGTACGGAATGAAATTATACATTCGCCATCAGAATCGAGTTGGCCGCGACGCACGCCGGCGTTTCTGTTTGTTTCGTTGATTTATGAAGCATGGCGGGGACACAAAACACAACAACTCCCGCGCTCGCCCATCCCAGCCGCGACTATCCTCGGCGAAATAGAACAACGAGCCGGTGACGTCACGTGTAACCACGCCTACCGGCGGCCCACCCTGCCCCCGCTCACCCCCGCGCAGCCCCACGAGTTCCAGCACACCTCTCCCTCCCCTCCACCCGTTTGCTATAACGCCACCACCAATTCACTTTGTGCAGTTTTATGCATATTCATTCGGCGTCGTAATAGCCCCCGCCATTAATTCGAGCCGGTCCTACGGCGCGCTGGTACATGTAAATCCAATATGTCGCTTTCGTGTAACCGACTTGCCCATCCCCCCGCGCAACCCCCGGCCAAATGCCTTGGCCGCGATACGAAACGAATCCGTTTAATAAATGAACCCAGACACACTTTACATTTTATTGTTTGCTCGTTATTGGGGGTGGGGGTGGTTTGCTAGGGGTGGGGGCGGCGAGCTGATAGGAGGGGAGGGGGGCGGTTCGTGGACCTAACGACGCGACAGAGTCAATGGAACCGTTGACAGAGGATGTTGAATTTGTAGGTTGAGTTAGGGGATGTTGGGGGATGAATGAACTTTCGGTGAATTTTGTTGTAAGTTTAAGGGAAAAAATCGAAGGGGGTACGTGTGAACTTGCTTTGGAGGGGGGGGAGGGCCTGGTTTTCATGATGGTAAACTTTTTTTAAATTGTTGTTCACGATTTCTTAAAAATTGAGTTAGAACATTTTCATTTCGCACAAAGGTTAATGTAATTAGATTTTATTTATGACAAATGTGAGTGGATGAAACACGAAAGTGCTCTAATATATTGTTTTCAACTTATTCAAACTGTTACAGAAAGAAAGACCCGTTCCCATTTGTTTTCTAGATGCAGAAAATGTTTATATTGCATAAAGATCCTCCGGTCTCGTTCATAGATTCATGGGTAGTCGAAGCACCCTGCACGGTCACCTGCGTTCTTCCGCATCGACAACCTCGACGAAGAGATCAGTACCCTCTGTCCCGCTCGCTGGACACAATAAATGTCCCACAGCCCCCCCCCCAACCCGGGACAGCACCCATTTCAAAAGAAGATAGCTCCTGGATCCTCGAAATAAGCCTGTGCGACACACGAGTGGCAATAGTTTCCCCGGGTATCGCTAATGCAGTCCTCTGTCCAGTTGGAAGGAAATTGCATTGGGTCCGGCACATCTAGCCGCGGCTATATAGGCCATCCGGGGATGTGAACCTATTCTGGCTATCAATTATCTCAAATAGTGCGAGTTAAACCAACCCATTCTCTAACCTCCGTTAGCACTGCCCTCACCCCCTCTTTCGCGGACTCCTCCGGCAGCTTCCTCCTCTGGATCCAAGGTACCCAACCCCCTCTCACCCTCTTCTCCACCCCCTCGTACAACCCCTTCTTCTCATTCCCCGGCTGCTTCCTTCTGACTTCTGATTGCTTCTGTCCCCGGCCAGCTGCTCCATGACCAAATCGATTCGCTGTTTCGTTGGACTCCATAGACCACCCTTGCTTGTCCAAGACGTCGATTTTGTCAGTGGACCTCTTCGTAGTCATTGCGGGTAGTTTTTAATGGCGCGTTAGGCGACATTGAGACAGTCAAAATTATATGAAAAGTTAATAGGTGCAATTAGGAATCGGAGGAAGGTTTCGTTGCAGTTCAAAGATTACCCTTAATCGTCCAAGACGTTGATTTTGTTGTGGACCCCTTTGTTGTCATTGGAGGGTAGTTAATGATAATGCTTCAGTTCAGCCAATTAAAATGGTATTACAAAATAGTCCATGTACAATTAGGAATATTATCGGAGTTCAAAGACTACCCTTAATCGTTTAAGACGTTGATTTTGTCAGTGGACCCCTCCGTCGTCATTGGGGGTATCTGCTATCGACAATGCTAATGACATCTCGGGGGATTAGTGACTCTCAATTTTGAACCTTTCTACCCAACAAAATCAATTCCCAAAGTAAACTACCGTGGATTTAAAGAGTGAGATATACCCTATCTAACAGCCTGAAGAATTCACAATTTCTCAGTCGAGATAGTTCCAAGTCTTGAACAGTACCTCCAGCAATTTATAAGCGAAACTTATGCGAAAAAGGCCATCGGGCATGTGAGTTCTAGAGGGAATTCGCCGACGAATAGAACAGGACACGCAAACTGACAGTAAAGCCACGTTGTCTTGATCCAAAGTGCTCTCGAAGCTTTACGATCACAGTGGACAGTGTAAGGTAACAATGTGGCAGCTGTTCGGATCGTTCGTTGTCCGGTCTCTCTGTTATTAGAATAAGCACCGAATGCAAGCATTCTTAGGTGTCTCCGAGCGACCCTTAACTCATGCCAGCGGCTCAGCGGAAACGACAAGCACGGGGCTAATATGTGGCCAAGGTTACTGCAGTCGTTCGGGGACAGGGCGCAGCCTTTTAGTGCATCTCGACCTCTATTCTAGAGGTTTAATATCCTCGTGCAGATCGCGCACGAAATGTCCGCTCGTAAGGAAACTAGAGCGATGCTTCGGCAAACAGCCCCGGATCAACTTCTATACCCTAATTCGGACCACCGTATTTGAACACTTCAACTAAATGTTTCATGTTTTTCCAACGCGAAACGTGCTCTGTAGATTCTAGTACAACAACTTTGTTGAGAAGTACCGCTACCTAGGAGTGATCAAAGTACATGTTTAAAATAAACTACTGCAGATGATCGTGAGATTTTGTATGGAGTTAAAATAATTCAAACACCAGTAATCCTTCAATTTTAATCATTGGAGCATCTTCAATTCTCTAGTGCGAAAAACTTAAAGCATAAAGTAGAGATTCCGCTCTTCAAAATGAGCTATTGCAGATTATTAAACAATTTTTTTCACGGAGTTAAAGTTGTGGGATTTAGCTACCTTTCAATTTCAATCGCACGGAACAGCAATATTCACTTTCCTCGTGCAAAAATTCTTTAAAAAATAGTGCTACTTAGGTGTGTTAAAAGCGCAGATTCTGATCTTTAAATCAAGCCCGAGTAGAACATTGTCCGATTTTGTCCCACAAACTTACAGAATTTTAAATCAACAGGACGCACCTACTCTCTAGCTTGGATATTTGCAGATCGTAAAAATGAAGGAAACGAAGCTTGCCCGTTATTTTCAATTAACCGTACCGCTTTCACGCTTGTTCCATAAATTAAATATCGCAAATAGTTTTCATCGGCAAAGCGGTTTTGGAAAGTTTAGCGCATTCCCTCCGATCGAAGTATGTTTTAACGAACAATGAAATGTAGAAACGAGGTCGATGACGCGGGAAAACGAGAGGATGAAATACTTACTTGCCGACGGTGTTTGAAGTAGTGCTTACTTATTCTTTTTAGAAGACAAGTCTGCAGTCATTCCCCATTCTCTTCGAGGATCGATAATCGCTTATTACTGAAATACATCAGCTGCCGCGGAACATGCTACCGTTTCCTCTTTTTGGCGAGCGTAATAAGGTGGTACGGAGCAGACACTCTGCTATCCAAATCTTCATTACCTCCCACAAATTTCTTTCACCATAAAAGTCATTATTCACTCTACCTTCCCCTACTTTTTAGACAAACATTTTCTTATTTTACTTTGCAAATTTCGTTTCAAAATTGTTTTTGGCGAGTTCTAGGGTCTATCTAAAAGTCCTATGTACAATCTCCAGTTTTCAGTGTACCGCCATTTTGTCGGGACTTACTCATCTTAAAAAATCATGTATTATACCACGTGATACCAGTTAACTCCTTGTAAAAGGAAAAGTTTGTACCTTGTTTCGTTTCCTCAGTATTAATTCCGAAAGAATTCTTTTATAAATTCAAATGCCTTTTTTTGGATCTTTGACAATTTTTAAAAAGAGTTAATAGGACGTTTTTCGTGGCAAATGCAGATAGATGGCAATAAAGAGGACAAATTGAAGTGTTGATTTGCTTCGTTTGAAATTTATGGTCGCGTTCGTTTCATTGTAACACGGTGATATTGCTACAGCGGTCATTACGGCGCGTATTAATAGTAATTTGCCGTTCTCCGCACATTCGTGTAGCCCCGTTATAGAATAGATTTGTAATAAATGTGCACTTATATTTCAATTAAGGCTCACTTTACTCGCATCAAGGAAACAATGCCGCGCGAATATAACTACATACTAACCATCTAAATTAACCTCGACCACGGCCGCACAGTGTGCGCCCGACATTTGCATTGGAAAACGGGTCGCCTGTATTCTTAACGCTTCCGCGTGAAATTACGTGTAATTTTCCTCATAAAAATCCCCTCGGCTTTAAACAAATAACACGAACAAAAATCACAGAAAATATTTCGATTCAATTTATTAAATCTTACTACTCTAGAAATGAATTAATAATTCTATTATATTTTAATATTTTCGAAATATGGAAAAATGAATTAATAATTCTATTATATTTTAATATTTTCGAAATATGGAAAAATGAATTAATAATTCTATTGTATTTTAGTATTTTCAAAATATGTAAAAATTGCTATAGGAAGCTTATGAACGCTCCTACACTTTTGAAAAGATTTTGAACTTTTTACTCGGAGATTGGCTGCGAAAGGAAAATTGATAAAAATTAATTGGTTCCGTTCCATTTCCCCAGTCGTTGCTTTTGAAATTCGTCAATAACTCCATTTTTGAGATCCAAAAATTGATACGTGACGCTGAGGGCTGCCTTTATGCCTCGTGGAAGATCGGAACTTTTTTATTCACTAGAGTTATCAAAAATTCGACGATATCGAAGCCAAATTTCGTAGTTGGAGGCTTGATTGGTTTTCCTACCATTTCGGAACATGTTCAATATACAAAAAAATGGTGTACACAAACGTGTAAATTACATTTATTATTATTATCAGACTGCGGATCTTGATGCATTTATAACAAAAATGAGTAGGTGTAATTTAAAACAGAGAAAACATTAGAAGAATTTTAGGATTCTGTTATATATTATAGTTTGTTATAATTCAGGTAAAACATTTTTATTCTGCATAAAGATCCGTTGTCTACTTATTATTATAAAAAAGGCTCCGAAATTAATTGATATCTCCACCATTTTGCAACATTTTCGAGTTTCGAAAATTGCTGTGTACAGCTGAGAGTTGCGTTTATATCTGGCGAAAAAGTTGAATTTCTTTATCAGATCGTTAGTTGCGGGAAAAAATTCAGGGACTTCGCAGAGAAGAGATTTGGAAAGTGGGCGACGGTTGAAGGCCGATGCAAGCTACTTGACGGACCATGCTCGCGATACATACTAAGTCGACAGTGGTCTCGTAAAAGGGATCTCTGCAAAAGATTATGCTGACGTTCCGAGAGTGCCTTAGGTATATCTTTTCGCAAGATGTGCCTTGGGTATGTATGCATCTTTACGAGTTCAACGTCACCCGTACAGCACGCTCCTCCGGTAATATCTCTGGATTCCGGCTCGTCCGTCCAACTGTCTCAAGAGGTGTACGCTACGTCAAGACACTGTAATATCTTCTCCATCTCCACGTCGTATATCCAAATTTCCCGAAAATCCGGATCACCGGCTCGCAAAGCGCCTCTTGTCCCACAGACGCCGCGAACGTTTTCTTTATATTCCCAAAAACTGGTTTCTGGGCCCAAAATCACCGACGCGTCAACCAAAAATTCCGAGAAAAATACCACACGTCACCGACACCAAAATACATATTAGGAAATATTTTCAATTTTTTTGTACTCAAAATCCTTGTTACGACAAAGTCAAGAAAATCCATTCTCATTATTATCCTCAACGTCGTACCTCGTAAATTGAAAATTTTGGAAAAAATCTCTACAATTGTGGTTGTTTCAACACTGAGTTTGGAATTTTTTCAGACTTTTTTTTCTTCAAAAATCTTCGTTGCAGGAAAGGACAAGAAAAATTCGATTTGATTAGGCCACATTCTGGAATTTTTTCCAATTTTCTGCAGGATAATGTTCGTCGCTATAATTTAATTAATTACGAAATAGACGAAAGGTAACGTTCTATGGCCTCGACGGCTATAATGACCATTGAAACGGGTGATGACGTTGGTATAGCGTTTGCTCACTTGCAAATTGGCACTTGATGTCAAAATTAAGCCTCGTCGGTGACAGGGACGGCCCTTGACCCCCCGAATCGGGCGCTCGGAAATTAGATTACACATCGCGATCGGAAAAAGATATCACCGCCGGAATCCAATTTACCTTTATCGATGGGAACGCGAGACCGCCCCCGATATTTTCAAATCACAATTTCGAAACGGAACCGACGAATTACGAGACAACAATTACGTATCCGAATAAATTCCCGAATTAAAGCGGCTCGTCGACATGCCCACGCGGCTTTTTAATCTACTTTTTCTGTGTTTATCGTTCGGGAAATTGTGCTCGACAACAATAACCTGCTCCACATTATTCACGAGCGTATTCAGCGCACTCTATGACCAAGATCCGGCCGACTAATTTACATGAATAACCTTTATTTATATAATCTCCGCGACGCGCGCCTCCATTTATTGCATTTATTGCCTCCGGATATTCGCTGCCACGGTTAAAGCTTGTCCGCGTTCATTAAGCAGATAAAAACTGAAGTTATTTCATGCTGCCCCCGACTGCCCGGAATTATTCCTAAAATATAAATAATCGCGCGTCTTGTTTATTGAAATGAAATAAATACTGCGTGTGCGAGGTCCTGCTCGACGTTTGATCAAATGTACAAACGATTGAAAAATCAGGTAAAGTCGTGTTTGGATATTTATTATGTACAAGATTTTTTGCATAATTTTTTGAAACGAGAATTCTTCACGGAAAAATCGGAGAACACTCTGAAATTATTTCGGTTTGTAAAGTAGTATTTATGATAAGGATACGAATACTTTTAAGAGCGGGATCTTTTTGAAAAATATTACAAAATATTCGAGAATTTATATCGCGGTGTTGGTGACGTATGGTATTTTTTGTAGCTAATTTTCTGCTCGCGAGAAAGCATGAAATTGAACGTATGGTCGCCTGGAAATTCGAAGAGTAAAAAGGGGGGTTGTGCCCGATTTGTCAAAAGTCGAACTTGTCGCGAAGTCAACCACGATGTGGCTTGTAGCACACGGTAAAAACCGAGTTCCATTTGTCAGTATATAAAAAAAGAGCTCTGGGAGAGTGTGTGTGAGAGAGAGAGAGAGAGAGAAAAAGTAGGAGAAAGTTTTCTCGAATGTAACATGGAGTAAGTGCCTCCCTTTGGCAAATTCACTTCACCTGCTATTCCGTCTGTCGATGAACAAAGTTCGAGAAACGAGTATCAGGAGACGGCTAGGACAGGCGACGCTGCAATATTGATGAGTAAAAAAAAAAAATACGTCACTTTTTAGAAAAGTCAAAGAAATGTACCTCCACTGTGGACGACATTTCATCCATGTATTTCTACATATATTACCATAACTCATTTAAACGTTTATCTATATTCCTAGTATATTTCTATTTTGCCAATTTCTATATCATTATTTTTTTATATTGCTCTAACTCTACATCAGTAGATTTCTAAATCAGTATATGTAGTTGTATATCAATATATTTGTATATTAATTGTATATTTCCATGTCAATATATTTCTACATATACAATGTACAAATGAATGTTCATTGCTAAAATCCTTGAGGTGCCTTATCATTTTGACAACCAGTGTATTATACAATATATGTATGTATATATTTTTCTCCATATTCTACAATACTTCTCTATCTTCTTCCATGTTCCACTGTATTTCTCTATATTCTTGTCTGTGTTCGAGCGTGTGCGTGTGCGTGTGTACGTGTGTGTGTGTTCGTCTATATCCCCCAATATTTTTGTACATTTTTCTAAATTTTTATGTCTGTACTTCTACACTTCCATAATTCCACATTTTTCTATTTTTCCCGTAAAAGCTCTAATTATCATTCCCTTTCAATTCCAGAACAATCCGTAAATTCCTTTTGCTTTCGATCACGCGAGAGCACGGCTCATCAATCTCCCATAATGATTCTACATGGTTCCTATTCGAATTAAATTTTCATGGTATGATCGGCGTTATTCTTCGACAGGGCCGTTAAAAGCACCGGAATAGAAGCTCCGTGTGCCCCCGGTTCTTTGCTATATCAAATAAAATCGAATCAGACGTCAGAAGAGTAATGCGAAGGTGAAAGGACGAGGAACGTTGAAAGGAACTGGTTAAATGATCACTGAAATCAAGCAACGGCTCGTATTCCCTCCGCTCTTTTACTATGTTACGTGCACAGACGAATAAGACTGTCCTCAATAATTTAATCATAACACCTCACGCTATACGTCTCGAAAATTAATTCTGTCACCTTCTTAAACACCTCTAATAATGCATTTTTCACCTTTGAAAATTCATTTTTCCATTTAGTGTGACAATCTTTTTCAAAAGCCTTTTTTTTTTATTAAACTCAATCGCACATTTGCAGAGAAGTAGTCCTTTAGGAGCTTTTTTTTATACCTAAATGAATGAATATAATTTTTTGAAACATTCACTATATTTTATAGGTTACTCTGAAGGACAAGTGAACAAATTTTTCGTTCAATATTCATTTTTATATTATTTATTTACAGAGTGATATCCTTTTTGGCATGTTTTATATCTGAATAAGTGAATACAATTTTTTAATAGCAGTTACTGTGTTTCAAACGATATTTATTAAGCTGTGTAGGACAATGTTCAGCTTACAACGGACCTGTATTTTTTGGAAAGCAACGCTGTCCCCAGTAGTAATTCACTGAAACTGAAGTCTTCTCTACGAAAAGAACCCGAAAGATACACACAGAGCATCCTTTTGCATTTCTAGTAATCAGTAATGCACACGCGCCTGCTCATTTCTTTGCGAGAATTTTCTGTGCGAATGAAGGATGCATTAGGGGCCATTACGTCGGATGACACTCTTTATCCGCCTAGAAGCAACAGAAACTGTCAGGTCAGATTCCTCGAAGATGAACTCTACCTCCTGGCGCATCTTTTGATGCTTGCACCGGTGTTAATCATTTCACATTTACATTCTGCTCTAGAAAAAATTCCCACCTAGATAAACTCGCCATTTTAACTTCGACCGCTGACGTTCTTCTCTCGGTCAAAAACTATATTTTGAAACTTTCAAAATTACCAACATTTAGTCGACAAATTCGCCATTTAAAATTTTCATTTCCCCAAAATCCACAGGTTATAACTAGACGGATTTTATATGCATTTATGACGAAAATGAGTAGGTGCAATTTAATGCAATAAAAATATTAAAAGAATTAAGAAATACTTATTATATTACTTTGGACCTATCAAACATATTGAGAAAGAAAATAAATTTCTATTTCGATCCAGTTTGTTGCGATTTATGTAGTATTAATTTTTTAAATTAAATGTTTCCCTCTTCAGAAGATATATTTTGCCCTTAGAAAAATTGTTGGCACTAACTGCGTGACTCCGAAAATATTATTCTTAATGTTTGTTAATGGAATGTTAATTTAATTTTATTGCCACGTGAGCTGACAAAGTGAATGGAAACGTCTTCGAAAACATGCCGGTGGGCAACTGTTTTGTCAGAGCAGCTGGGGGAATAAAACGATAAAAATCCGTTGTTCGCACAGTAGATAAAGCGAGTTCGGCGTCGTGCTTGATCGCATGTGCCATCGGATCGAAGCTGGTCGCGAGTTACTTTCGGAAAATCTCAATGCAGGGTCGAATGTTCGCCGATAAGGAAGGTGTAAGGAAACTTTTCAATTCGTTTGAGATGTTGCTGGTAATGTGATTGTAATCTGGAACGGCACCGCAGTTCCGAGAAAGAGAAAAAGAGAACTAGAGGATCACTGTTTACGTAGATTTCTGTGCGCCAGTCTTATCAGTTTCATGCTGTTTGATGCACTTCGAGAAGAACTATTCGGGGCAAAGGAAGTCCCATTGCAATTACTTCTTGCCGGGAAGCGGAAAATTCCGCTAATATAATAGTAAATGGCATTCTGGAAATATTAACAGCATTTTTTTATCTCTACAAAAATGTCGGAAAACCTTTAAAAGAGGTGGTTCCCGAGGTAATTTTTTAGTAACTAAGTGAATAATCAATTATTTAAGCTAAAAATTTGTTGACATGTACTCTGAAATATTACCTGAAACACAATAGTTATTTCGTAAAATTATATTCGCCTCTTACATTGTTAAACATGTCTAAAGTTTATTTCTTTAATTGAAAGATTGGGTATAACCTATGAAGAGGAATTGTCAAAAATAATCATACATTAAAAAAATGACTTTACCAAGGTGCAAATTTCTTGACACACTCTCCAGGCTACCGTCTGAACACAGTAGAAGTTTAAAAAAAATTGCATGTACTTGTTTAATTATTCAAAATATTTAAAGCCACCGTTTAAGCGAATGGTGAAATAAACCAACACCACCTATATATTATATTATAATAAAGCCAAACAGCTCCGAAAAAAATCCGCCTGTGACGTCATACACAAATTGATTTGTATTAATAAAAATTGGACTCTTATTATTAAAAAAAGAATATACTATTTATCTTTATTTAAATTTAGAAAAGAATCAACACGATATAATGTACATTTCAATCGACTCTAACTTAAAAGTATCCATTTTTGTGAAGGGCTCAGAAAACAGCTGATGAAGCTCAATTATTATTGTCAATATTATTCTAAACAATTACTGCAAAGTTACAAAAATATAAAACAATAAAAATATAAAACAGTAAAAGATTTTAAAAATTCAAGAATGTTGTAATGTTGCTTTTAAGCGAGCGAAGTCGTTAAGGGGTGAAATCAATTTGTATGTTATTCCTGCTTCTCACAATCAATGCAAAATATTTTTCTTTGCATATGAAGATTCGCAGTCTACTAATAATAATACAGCTGCAAAGCAAAAGAAAACTGTTAAAAACCAAGTAAATGTTCGAATAAGGTTCTGTGAGAACAGAAATTTATGTTCTACATGTTCATATTTAATTATTTCATATTCTATTTTATAATATGTTAAAATGTTAAAATTTATCTTAAAGAGTCCTCCTTGCCTGTGTTAACATTGTTTCGAATAGTAGAAATACAGGTTTATAATTTCTTGTGCAATTTTTTGCGTGATATTTATATGTAATATCTATTATAATTTTATTTAAAAAGCGGACAATTTGTATTATTTTTTGTAATAGTTAGAAAGGGTTGAATATTTTATTTTTTTATGTTATTATAAACTAAATGAAGTTATTGCTTATAAATACGTATATTATTCGAGTGCATCTCACTATTCCGAGTAAATCGAAGCTGTTTGACTTGGTTCTATGTATAGGTGGTGTTGAATAAACGAAGCTCTCGTGAAAAAATTAATTTCCGGAGCAGAAAATATTTCCGACAGATCCTACAAGAGCCTATCTAAATACAGTATAAACTTTATAAATCAGCATGCATTTGTTCAATGGTTAAAAATGTCTAAAAAGACCACTTTAATCAAACACAATCAATCACATTAAAAGGGGTGCTTAAAAAGCAATTACAACATCTATAAGAGATGCGAAGCTGAACATTTTTCTAGACTTCCTGCAAGCCTGCCTTGCAGCTATAAAAAAATTTCAGACTGCCTAGCGTATTAAACAAATTGAAAACCCCGCGCGGATGGAGTTTCCGGAAGCCGCGGAAGTCGCCGGTGTAAAGGGGCCGTTCTGGAGCCGAGCTGATCAACATTTCCGTTCAAATGCCAATTACACCCGTAATAACAATCAGAGATTATTGGCATGTAGCACGGGCGTTACTATTCGGCGAGCGTGTATCTGCAGACGATCTCGAGCAGAATCCATACGCGGTCAGCCAATATAATACGGTGCACACGAGTGCACACGCACGTACGGCCGTGCACGGACAACCGTAAAGACACGCATCGAATGGGATTGAATTCAGATCGCGTGCGCTCGCATGCATCGGCGGCGGTAGCGGCGGGACGCGAGCGGATCGATGGATCGGCCGATGGATCGCCGATATTCGCATCCGAAAGCCCATTAGAAGTCGAATATGAAACGCCGCCGGTGGAAACCAGCCGGCCGCCGGGCTCATTCTTAACCCATTAACGCTCGCTGATTCGTCGAGGACGCTTCAGCCCTGAACAACCGTGGAAAAGAGCTGCGCATTCATCAAATGGCTCAGCTAATGTTTATTCTCCCGATCCGCGCGCTGCCTATCGCTCCGCGGGATTCGCGCGAATTGTCCTTCTCAGGACCGTGGTGTAACTGTCCAAGGAATGCTGTGGAATCGTAATTTCTATTCTGCAATGTAATTTTAGTCAGGGACCGTAACTGTTATAACTAGACTGCGGATGTTTGTGCACGACAAATATGCAAAATGCATATGACATTTATGCACGAAAAACATGCAAATATGCACGAAAAATATGGAAATATGCTCGAAATATATGCAAATTTTTCCGATATTAATTATATATTACATTACGTGTTAGGTGCAATATTGAGTATTAATAGACATTTCACAGTTATAGTGGAGTATTGTAATTCGAATTACAATAAATTACAATCATTTTTTCTAAATTTGATTGCGTCAATTGATGGGGTTTGTCGGTCAAAATTAATTTATACGCCGAAAATTCTGTGCAGCAATTCTGTGCAGACCATGCACCAAACATGTTACATGCACCATATTTTCATAAAATAATTGTAATCTCTTTCCGGCTTTTATATACCATGTACGGTGCTGCGTCTGTCACGAGCAACAAAACTTTTTCTGTCCCGATTCATCCGAAGACCTCTCTCCCCAAACAACAATTCGCATCATTCTATTACATAGACGACCTCTTCATTGATTAAACGCAAATGTGTACTTCAAAGAGGCATGCCTCTATAAACATTTTTAATCAGTAAACGAGTAAATATAACTTCGTGAAACATTTACCACGTCCTGGCTGATCTTAATAAGATTTTATGAAAAATTAATTATCCTCACCAAATTCCATACTGTCCCAATTCATCCGAAGACCTCTCTCCCCAAACAACAATTCGCATCATTCTATTACATAGACGACCTCTTCATTGATTAAACGCAAATGTGTACTTCAAAGAGGCATGCCTCTATAAACATTTTTAATCAGTAAACGAGTAAACATAACTTTGTCAAACATTTACCACGACCTAGACGTTATTCATAAGATTTCATTGAAGTACAAGTTGTTAACAGACAACCCTATATATGTATAACTAAATTCATAAAACTAGAGAATCAGAGATAACAGAAGAATAGTAAAAATAAGGCAGATCGAAACGAACGCCTGAGAATCTGTGTGCCCAAATACGTTAATAAACCTGTTTTACGGCTTTTCCTTACAATTGTTTATTCAATTTATCGAAAGATTTTCTCCCCCAAACAATTCCCATCACCGTACAACAAAAAAAAACGAACATTTTCGCCTCATCTACTTCACACTCGTTGAACAACCATCGATCTAACTCCCCGCATCTCCCTGTCGTCAAACCCTGACCCACAGAGTTGCCCATCTCCGAAGACACCATCCTAAACAAATATCTCTCCATATGTCTCTCTGGCTGGTGTGTGCAGACTGCAGCTCGTGCACTAGGACATGCATCGGTGTCGGACCGCTGCAAAGGGACGTTATGTACCAACAAAACATTGAATCGCTAAACTCATGATGTAATACGTCCATTTGAAATGAGCTTGGCCACCGGCCAAAATCCTCGTCACAAAACACTGTGTAGGCAGCCAGCAAACAGGCCCGGCCGAGGAAATAGGTCTGCGCGGCTTTATTCGCCGATCGATACCACGGCCGGCTTTGGTGAACTATCATAAACCTCCATCTCTACCTTTCTCCCGGATTTACCCTCTCGCTCCCCCCTCCGCGCCTTCTCACCCCCGTGCATCCCCTTTCTTTCCATCCCTCTGAATGTCCCCGTCATCTCCTTGCCCGGTCTCCCGATCTCTCGATCCCACTCTAACGATCGCTAGAGCTGCTGATGTTTTCGGATGCGTTTTTATCGTTCTGCACGACTGCTCTGTGGCTGTATCCCGCGCCGTCTTCCTACCCCTGGATTAAGGACACTTTACCCGTGTTAAGGCAAACATGTCAGTTCCGGACAGGTTTCTTGCGAGAGAGAAGGATCACTACAGTAACGGCTCATGTACATATGAAAGAGACGCTACTGTTTTGGATGATTTCTTTACGAAGCTTCTATCAACATATTTCTGCCATTTTCCCGATTAAAATTACCCCAGACACGACACCATTCGCATCGTATTTCCCTGTTTAATTCATGATTCGGTGGAACCTCGATTATCCGAACGGGCGAGTGTCCTATTATCTTCAGAAATTGTTGGGGCTATCGTTGGAGAAACTTGCCAGGCTTTTTCAGTGTGACTCTTCCCAAAATGTTGAACCTATAAAGTGTCATGTTTGGAAGAAATGTATGAGACAATTTGAAAAATCCCGCAACGCGCTTTAATGCCCACAATCTATAAAATTTTTGTCAGAATTGTCATCTCGTGGGGTCCACAATCGACGATAATGTTCCGCAACAATCGCATGAAACTTTTCTTATCTTTAACAATTGCACCAAGTTGCAGACAGCATATATAGACATTCTTGAATGCTCTTGATCTCTGTAGAGTTTCAAATTGCGCCCATAAATGCCGGAGATCCGTAGTCTAATCGCCGTCAAGCTCCTCTATCGCTATCAAAATTAGCTTCTTCGATTATCACCTGGCTCCCACGGTTTTCCTCGGGGGACCGGAGCAGCGATAGCAAAAATAACAGAGTCCCTGGAAGCTTATCGATGCAATTCCACAAAGGATCGCCGTCGGAATAGTTCGTTGCAGATGCTACGATCCGGCACCGCCCCCGCAGCGTGTCGACGAACTTCAGTGCTTATTCTCTTTCCATTCGCAGGCTTAAACCATTGATCGCCTTTTTCTCTCTTCCGACACACACTCGCACACGTACACGCAGCCGCACATACCAACACACGTACAGACATCCTAGCTGTACGCGCGTGCTTGTTCGGGACCGATCGCGTTCGACGGCAGTATATCATCGTTTATGGGATTTATGGGGCCTGTACTATCGCGCCGAATTACCGAAGGCGATTTACGTACGCGCGTCGAAATATTTTCATCGTAGCCTCCTACCAGAGCTGAGAAAACGCACGGAGAAAAAGAATAGGGGAACTATGTCACCGTGTTATTTCCGGTGGCTGTACGAATAGGCTGATCCGGCGTTGATTAAAACGGGACCGGCTCCGTTGCAAGTAAATACTGCGTGCTCCGTGCATAGAATGCAGTTTTTAGACTGCTGCGCGTTTCAACCGTCGAAATGGCGCACACATTTATTTCTGATTGACGTAAATCGTGAAATACAATTCGGCACGTTGCAGCGTGATTTTACGCGGCTTTCTTCACTTTCTCTCATTTGTTTAACATTTATTTTTATGTATTTTCTCGAGCAGAATTAACAGTTATTCAGTGATTTATTGATTTTCATTTGTTCACCGATATATTCAGCGAAATTAAACGAGGTTTATTCGTGAACATATGTAGAAAAATAAATTCGGAAATGTATGATATGAATCTGTAACGATTTTTTCTATTTTTGCGAAATTTATTATACTGTTTAGAAAGCGATGGATTTAGGAGTAAAAGTTATTTGAAGAATTATTGATTTTAATCTATTCGTTTATATCTCATTGTTATAAGTGAAACGATAAACGCTGCAACATTATTTTATTCTGTAGTCTATAGTGAATTAATTGCTTTATATTAAATATATGTTGAGAGCATTTAAATATTAATATAACATCAGAGAATTTAACTAAAAGACGATATAGACTTTTATCATTGAGAAAGCATTCCAAAAATTCTGTCAATTAATGTTCTGGAATAATTATCAACACGCAGTACCGAAACGACGATACACGAGTCGTATGTATGGCTTTGTTTTTGCGCATAAAAACCGTAATTGTGCACGGAACATTAACAAGTGGTATCGATTTCTTGCTATTATCGAATCCCCTGAATTGGTAATATTAATTAATTAATATTCTATCAACTGATGGACGAATTTTACAAACAAAGCTGTTGCAATAATATTAAAATTCGCTTTATAATTACCGGCGAGCACTGCTTTAATTACGTTAATACTATACCGTAATTTAATTACTAATATGATGACGAATTGCAAATTAGAAAACTTCGATTTGCCGGCTCGATGCAACTATAACACAGCTACTCCAAAAATATACACACTCGATTAAAATTATACATTCAGCATTTCATACATGCCAACTTCGAACCCCTATATCATTAACAATTCTACGACTTCAACCGTGAAACTTCATAGAGCTGTTCCACAGCTTACAAACTTTCCAACAGTACGAAAAAAATTAAGTTTGCTATCCTGAAACCGTCAGGAAAAAATGATTTCCGGTCCAGGATACGCAACTATTATTCATACTTCCTTCGAAGCCTTATATCGTTATCAATACCAGGACTTCGACCTTGAAGCGTCACAGATCTGTTCCTCGGGTTCCAAGCTTTCCAGTGCCAAAAAAAAAAAAAATCGATTTCGGTTTCCTAAAATCGTCGGAAAGCTTTTTCGGAACACGCGAGCAAACAATTAATTAGCGAGATTCTACGGCAGCCTAGCCTAATATCGACAGTTGTACGGTCGTGAACAGGGTAATTTGCAGGCGGGGCACGTGGGGGGAAGGGAGAGATGAAGGAACAGGGCACCGGCTACGTGCCAGTGGCCGTTGCCGCCGAAGAAATTGACAAATTGTACTTTTAAATGATCGAGTCGAGCGGAACGAGACCTGGCTTCCACTCGAGCGCAGGAGTTCACGAGGTTCTTCGGGGTGGGAGGACTATAAATAAGGGTCGGACGCTAAGCTCGGTAAGAAAGGGGGTTCCGAGGGGGTCCGAGGGAGTTCAGAAAAGGGAAGAAGAGGCTCGGGGCGCCCGTGACGAAGAGCTACGGCGAACTCGGCCCTCTGCTGGCTCTCTTCTTTTTCGGCTGGAGCTGCAGCTCCGAAGAAGAAAATTAAATGACGGCGGGAGAAGTTTCAGCGGGCAAGTTTTAAATTAATATTGTTACGCGGCCTGGTAATCGTGATAAGCTGGCCCCGGTGGCACCCGGGCCCCTTTATTTCACTTGGAACTTCACTCTACCCAGCCACGATTTACTATTTCTCCGCCTGGATCCTCCACTTCTACGTTTTCATCAAAATTTCATTATTTCAAGGGTAAATCGAAGTTTATTTAATTTAAAAGAAAAGTAACCGCTGCAGATTTTTGTTTCTCAGTTTAGGGATTCGATGAACAATGTTTTGAGAGTATACAGTAATCTTTTTAACCCTTTGCACTTCGAATTATTTTTCAATTTTGTTACCAACGTCCAACAACTCCTTCCTACTATTTTAAGTGTTTCATTAGATTGTAAAGAAAGAAATGCAGGATTTTTGTTCGTTTGTTTTAATTGCAATTTTATACCAATAAATATTTACCTTAATTTAATGAGTTATATGTCATTTTAAAGCTTGTTTTACGCTCAAAATTTAACCATTGAATTTCATTTTCAAATCGGGCAACGAACTTATGCAATCATCTGATATGAATTAAATTCGATAATTAATCAAATAACTCCTGCAGCTATCATCTTGAGACACTTTGTAAACATATTCAGAAATTCTCACAGGACATACCATAATTTGTGTAAAAATCATACGTTCATAGTTATAGATAAAATTGCACACATTTGCAGACCTTATTGATCGTACAAATCTTGTTGTATAACTCCATACAAAATTTTGATAACTGAGAGAAGTTACTGTAGGATTATGCACTGATGTTTATTAATGCAAACATTTTTTTATGTTCCAACCATCACAAATTTCAAGTGCGTAACACCTATCACGACTATAAAACATCTTTTGACAACCTAATTAGATTCTGCTGGTCTGACCTTGACGCTCGTTCAGTCATGTTCTACTTGATTCTGCGGTGCACGATTTTTGTTGTCGATTTACTTCCCGATAGCAGTTTTCTTTAGCCCGGTAGCTACTTCCTGGTTTCTTTTCGCGAAGCTTCGGGAAACAACGGATAAAAACCGAGCTCTCCCGACCGGCTATCTTTTTCTCTCTCTCTCTCTCTCTCTCTCTCGCGATGATTAATGTCCGACCGATGACGTCAAACCTGCCGGGCCAGTGACGCAAGATTTTTGGAAGAAGCTCGCAGACGAGTGAATTCGGAAGCTGATTTACGAGGCAGCAGCGTCTCTCGTTAGCTGGAACGTTATTGATGGCTGGCTCGACTTGTGGAACTCGAGTTAGTCGGCTGACTTGTTTACCTGATGACACGGTGCCACGCGGAAATCATAATTTGCATCAATTATGTCATGGTCCCGTCGAACATCTTAGAAAACTCGTTAAATCATCTGCGAAACTTTGCCGTCCGAAACTGGCACATTCGACAACTTTTAATACCCCCACCGGGAAAGCTATAAAAATGATTCTTCCACAGGACGATTCCACAGACTCTACCGAAAGCGAGCATATATTTTCTAATAGCATTTTAGCGATTCGAACATGTTTAAACAATTTTTTAAACGAACAGGTAACTATACGAACAACTCTACCTTCCCCTTCTACGTTACTCCATATTTTCAAATTTATTAAAATAATTAGGAGTCCGGGGGGCAATCTAAAAATACCAAGCAATGCAGCAGACCCTATTTCTATGGGAACCATCGACAAAAGTTATGGGTCAAAGGCTTCCGTTGAAAAAAAATGTTAAAGAACACGAATTCAGTGGAAGAAATAAAATTGGTTCCATAGGATACGATTTCGAAGTATTTGGAAAAAGATTCATCGATTGTTATGGGACTCTACGAGTCGTTCAACCCCCATAGATCTCGAATGTCAACCGACCACCATAAGAACTCGCCTTTGCTCGTTGTTTCTTGTGCAGCTCGGTTTTTCAGAGCGGAGAACGCTATCGCTCGCAGCAGGCGACACTTTGATACAAGATCGAAAGTTTTCGACAAGTTACGAAGTTTCGCTGGCTAAAACGGCGAAATTAATTACACCATGGTTCCCGGAGGAATACGCCAACGGCATATTATCGGTTTAACATACAGTCACGCCGGCAGCGGCGGAGCTTTTATCGCGGATCGATTACCGATATTAAATGAAAACTGTAACGAAGTGTTGCGTCGTCCATCAAAGTTCGCCAAAAAGTTCGGCGGCGGTTCGGCGCCCGCTGAAACTGTTGACAGTCTTGACACTGACGATGCACTGTGCCGCGGTCTGATGATGCTAATTGCGAGCACGCTTGCACAAGAAGCAAGCTTCGTGTGAAAAGTCTTGTGAATCGGTTTTTAAAAGTACAGAATGTAGTCGGAACTTTCCGAATTTCTTTCGCCACAGAATTTCTTTTTAGTTAAGAAAAATATATTGTGATAGTGCGTACTTCGCCGGATATAACAAAAAAAGAATCACCCGGATCCAACGAGTAGTATGCGAGATAAAAATTGTGGAAGTATGATGTCTCTTTTTACGAGGATGCAATATTTACAGGCTTGCATTTCATAAACAAAGTCGAACTCGACAAAATGATGACTTAAACCATGTCTAATTTTGCGTAGAAAACAGCATAGTCAACTTTCAACAAGATCGATGAAGATTTCAATGTGATCATACTTGTTATAAATTTGCTGTGTTAAAAAATCATTTTACAGTGATACAAACATTGTCGATTACAACAAAGGAAGAATCCGCTAATTCGGATGAATAATCTACGAGATACAAAATTTCTAAGTATAACCTGTCTTTTCCCGAGGCCAACTAAACACCGTGAAACGTAAAAGCCTGCAATTTATAAACAAATTGAAATTCAGCAAAGTGATGTGATAAACCTCCCCTAATTTCGCGCGCACTATAATATACTTCACTTTCATTAAAGCCCCAAATCGATTTATCGTAGAATTTCAAGCTTACTCTAGTACTTTATAATACATAACAGTTTAATATTCAAGTGTTTTAATATAAATGCACCGTCGAAAGTTTACAAAGTTTCATTTTAGATAAACTGTTTTTGGTTTCCCATGAAGCAAAGGTGCCGAAATGGTTGTGGAGAAGTGGTGTGCGTGGACGTGTCGAGCGAGCAACTACTGTGAAATTGCCGAGAATCGTTCGTTTGTCGGCGTTTAATTAACTTATCGCACTTTCAGTGCCGGAATTTCGGTGGTCCGTCGACGAACGCCAGTAAAATTCGCGTTTTCACGCGCAACAAATTGCAAATTATACCGGGCTCATTATGATTCATAGGATATTCCCTAAGCGGTCGGGATACACGACGCTTGTCCGCGCTTCCTTGTCCACGACGCCCGTGAGTACCTTCGCTCGTTCCGGAACCACGGAAACATCGGAACCCTTTCACATTCCGCGTTCATTATAATTCGCTGCCTTGCGGGACTAACGCGTTGTAAATTTTCCAATGAATTCTCGTCACTCTCGCAAATTACCTCTCCCCAATCATCTCAAGTTCTCTCCCGAAAAATGTCCCCTTCATCCGTTACAAACCCTGTAAGATAATCATTTTTATTTTATCAACAAATTAGAATTCGACAAATTGATGACTTAAACTCCCCCTAATTTGACGTCAACTACAGAATATTTAACTTTCAATAAAATTTAAAATGTATTTCGCGGCGAGACGAGCGCATTTTATTCACATAAGTTATAAGAGATTTATAGCTGTGTGATTTTTAAGAAACCTGAATGTTTAAATTCCTTATTTCGACAAAGAAAATTCGTTTATACAGTAAAACAAACCTTGCTGATTACAACAGAAAAAAAAAAGAATGAACAAGATCCGATATGCAGTTACCGAGATAAAAATTCATAATCGTTTCAAAAATGAAAGCTTGCATAAACAAAAGCGATTTCAGTAAACTGATGACTAGACTACGGATCGTTATGCATTTATGAAGAAATTGGTTGGGTGGAATATAAAACAGTAAAAGATTTAAAACACCAAGAATAATGTTGTAATGTTGCTTTCAATGTAACAAAGTCGTTAAGGGATGAAATCAATTTTTATGTTATTCCTGCTCCTCGCAATCAATTCAAAAGATTTTTATTTCGCATAAAGATCCGCAGTCTACTGATGACATAAACCCGCCACAATCTGGCCCGTACTACGTCATATTTCAGCTTCGAGGGAATCCATAATTGCCTTTGCGCGGGACAAGCAGCCTGAGATGCGGGAAATCTAGGCAGCGGCGAAACTAGTCCCGAAAAATTTGCGGTGCAAATGCATTTTGCGCATCGGCGGGCTTAGCCATTATCAGAATTAATTACAGTCGGGCGTTATTGTGGCCGGGGCAACATTAACTTCGGCGAATTCCGGTAGATTACTGCTGGGAAACTCGTGTAAGAGCAATGGGCCATTCAGTTGTAACAAGAGCAGATGCGCAGTCTCCGTGCGACGACGCGACGGAGCCGCAAGAGGAAAGGGGGGCACGGGTGCATCCTCTAGCCTCGAAGTGCAGCGCGTCGAGTTAAGTTTCCTCGAAGTGCACCACAACGGGGACTCTGTCCGTGCCAGAGATGCTGCGCCTCGCAGCAGCCGGCATCGCGTGCATGTCGAAGGCTGCTGCCGTAATTCCTGGAATTAGCAGAATCCAGAACGGCTTCTATCGGCGATAATAGCGCTTTGACGCTATTCCGGCCACGATCAGATTGTCCTCTTGCCTTCGCTCCGATCCAATCTACCGAATCCAAGTACATTATACCCTGGGAATTGTAGAAACCGGCGATTTCTACCTGAATCACGCCGCCACCGACCCCTTCCATTGTCTACCATCTGATCCTAACGTGTGGCTCGCGTTGCAATTAATTTTCTTCAAAAAAATTTGTTATATCGAGATTTATCAAATAAACAGGCTGGCGATAGATGCACTTCTGACTAGGGTAAACTGTGCTATTGCTGGCACTGCAGCTGTTATTGGCACTTTTGATTTAATCGGCGAATAATTACTAATTCCTGATATACATATGTAGAAAATCATTTTATATTAGGGCTTGAAACGGGCCCGGAGATAACTGTTTGAAACTGTTTCATTTCGGGCTTGATCGAAATAGTTATGAAGGACCGATATTCTGAATAACTGTTATGAAGGCCCGAAATTTTGGTTGATATCGGTTTCGATTACGGTCCTTCGTACATGGATATCGGTCCTAGCATAACGGTCTAACAACAAGACCGATATTTTTTCGGTCCTATATCAGTCTTCATATCGGTTCTAAGTACTAAGTTTCAAGTTATAGCAATCAGGGCTTGAAACGGGTCCGAAAATAAGATACACAATATCGAAATTAAAATATTTCCATTCGAACAATCTGAACCTCAAAATAATGTCAAAATAAAATTTTTAAAACAGCATTCTTCAAAATTTCTTTCATGCATTTCAAACTAATTTAAGAAGTAAATCTCGTCTTGGTTAATCAGAAAATAGATGTCTTTACGTTCTAGTAACGAAGTATAGTGCAACACCGTCTACATCCGAACAATGTTCGCATATTGGTCGAAGATGCAAAAACCCTAATTCGCGTTAATATTAATTGCTTCTCCGAGATCCCTATTACACGAATTTGTAGTCAGACGTCAGACGATAGCTGGAACGCTGTTTCGGCGATGTTTCATAAACCGGCTGCACGATAAAGCAATTAATCACCGGCGGTATCTAGTGTTTTTGGTGGCACGTACTCGCTCGAAATAGTAGTATAAACTGATATCACCCTAAATTACATCCTATCTGCGTCTGCCGAACAATTCCGGTTAGCATACGGTACCTGCCTAACCGAGTTCGAGCAGGTTAAGTAAAAATTAGCGCGAGCGATCCAAGAGAAAATCGAATTTTCGAAAACGATGTGTATCGGCCGTTACGTACGCGTGTGCGGGATTAATGCGAAATCGATACAAACGTTTTACCATACTGAACGCTCGCTGCGAGCTATTTCAACCGTTTTCAAAGACCCTGTTTGAACATTGCCAAAAAGACAACATTTTCCGCATACTGCGAAATTAAAATTCATAATTTAGTCGAGCTTTTTTGTACCTTTGTAAATTTCATTGTAGTTTTAGTACTAGATTAAATGCACACAAATTTTCAACAACATCCTTCCAGTAACAAAGGTGTTATTAAACATCGTACAGTCCCCGAATAACAATACATGGAACTTCGTAAATTTTTTAACAATGTTGTTTATTTCAGTTCGAAATTTTCATATAGGAAATTTTTAGCACAGGACTACATGCATACAAATTTTGGATAATTGAGAATTATCCAGTCTCCGAACGATGATAGAACTTGGAAGTAGATATTGAAGTAGGTATTCTAACAAAATACTGTAAACACAGATCTATTTACAAAAAAATTTTCCTCAACATCCTCCAACTACCAGCTCTGTAAAAAAAAATGTCAAATCCCCAAGCAGTAACGGTTCCACGCCGGCAAGTAATTGCCCATCAAAAATAGATGAAACAATTAGAGAATAACGATCGCGGGGGATCAAAGGGAATCCGATTATCCGTGTAGGGCGGAGCTATGACTTCCAGAAAAATTGGAGCGCCCGTCGGAGCGTGGTTTCCGGGTCAAACACATCGAACAAATGTGGATTAGAGGGTGGAGGGTTACGAGGTCGGGCAAACAGAGATCCGATTGTTTCGATCGATTCGTAGTTTCTTCTATTTGGCTATTGGCGGAGTCCTCTATCAGGATCTGCGGGCGTCTTCGCCGTTAATTATAGCGAGCCAGTAGAAGCGAACTCCGTGGCAGCCGTTCGGAAATTCTCGGTTTTCGCAGGGGCCGAGCGGTGTGTAAACCGGCGTTGATTTTACGCGCATCCTGGCTGCTACGCTCCGGCTAACAATTAGCAGCCGTCCTATTCGTCGTCCCGGGGAACTGTTGGCTCGGTTTCCAACGGCTCGGCTAACTAGGTCTTCCGAGAGCGCTCTCGCTCCGCACCCTTTTTCGAAACTTCGGCTCTAACGCGCCAGTCTTCGACTGCCTGCTTCCTACCGACGAAGCACCGGCTTCCTGTTTACCACCGAGCTAACTGCCACTGCTTACAACCACCCCCGCACACCTATTTCCACCGTCAGAAAGTTAGAACGCCTCGCAGCAGTGCGTTTGCTCGAAAAGCTCACCGAAATTTGTCATTTTATATCCATTCCCGTTTACTAGTTGACGCTGGAGCTAATACTACTTCAATGTGATTTTAGATGGTGTGGGATTGTAGGTTGTGACATCTGAGAGAGACAAGAACACGAGTGGTATTAGCTCGAAACTATAAGGCAGTTCAGGCAGAGATGAAAACAGCGGGTCCCTGAATTGTCCTTCGTCGGGCACAATGGTTGAATGGGAGGATAGGGCCCAAAGGCCCTGGATGAGTGGTTGGTTTTAGTGGGTATGGGGGGAACCGAACACCTGTTCTCTCGAGTCCCACACTACCCCCATACAGGGGTGTACATAAATAAATGTATTTTGTTTCCATTCATCCTTAAATTAAAAAAAAAAGAGGATGTGACATCTGAGTCTAGCGTAAACAGAGATTTTTCTTATCTGCATCAGAGATTTTGGTAAAAATTAAGCATTTATGATGTACAATATGGAAAATTAGGGACGGTTTAAGACGTCACTGTGCTGACCTTCAGTTTGAAAGGTACAAAACCCCAACACGTTTGCTATTTTTCTACTTGTTGTCAGAAAAAGACACTTCCCTGATGGTGAATTAATTTCCAATTAAGAGTTTTTCATCGATTTCAGAGATTTTAGGAAAAATTAAACATTGTACAATGTAATATATGGAATATTAACGTAGGTTTAAGTCATCACTTTCCTACTTTTCAGTTTGTTTAAAAGTTGCAATACTTCCAAGTTCGCTGTTTCTACCTATCTTCATAAAAAAAACACTGGTCGAAACAAAATCGCATGATGAAGCATACGTAAAACTGTGGGGGGGGGGGGTTTAAGTAATTACTAGACTGCGGATCTTCATGCATTTATAGCAAAATTGAGTATATCAAATTTGAAATTGTTGAACAATTTTAAAAATTGAAGATGCCAATATTATAATCTCTCCTCTTTAAGATCATTAAGGGAAGAAGTGACATTTTCAATTTAGTTTCTATTTCTTGCAATCGGTGCAGACAATTTTCATTTTGCATTGATTGCAACATACAGGAGCCAAATGAAAATTTCACTGATGGCCCTAAATCTTTTTAATATGTCCACTGTTTTAAATTGTACGTACCCCTTTTTGTAATAAATGCATAAAATCCGCAGACTAGTCATCACATCGCAGAATTCGAGTTTGTTTATAGACTGCAAGCCTGTAAATAATTTCGATTTCTTTTCACGAAGAACATTCTATGATTGTACTTATGAATTTTGTATCTATAAAACTAAGAATGGAGATGTTCCGAGGGATGAGATATTTCAAGATCGACACTCGATTATGCCCCCGCCATGATTTTAATTTACTGACTCGTTACGCGGCAAAGAATGTTCATAACTCGATCGGGGAAAGTCGATGATTGATCGAGAAACTTGGACGACGTGTCAGCGGATCTGTTTTAATCGGTTCTGGTTCGGGCACGGGCTAATCTAATTCACGATGATCGGTTTAGTATTTATAATTACGGGAAAGTAACCAACTACCACACTGCTTACGCAGCCGGACCCCAAGTGAGTCAATCAATCAAGGAGATTACATTCTTGTCGGCGAAAGTTTCAAGTCAGCCGTAAATTTTAAACGAGGGGAGGCTGCAACACCTCGAGACCTGTAATCGATACTCTACTCCATTTCCTGTAGTGTGTCTTCCGACTCCGTTCTAATATCGCTAGAGACATCGCCATAACTTTTACGGGTCAAATACCAAATATTCCCGAAGTCGAAAATGACAATTTACGAACCGACCTCGAAACGGACGAGATCTCATTCGATCTTTTTTCCCCTTAAAAGATCCCGAAAAATTAAGATAAATTGTTTTTGGTTTTGCATTCAGTAATATCTACGGAAATAATCTATTATTTATGAGAATATTAAACAATTTTGGAAATTGAACCACAATATTCAGAATACAGGCTAATTAAATATGGCTCGCGATATTGTAAACATTTCTAAATATGTTCTGATGTTCAAAAATATACAGGGTGTTTCGTTTATCTGATAACGAAAATATCTTGTGACGCACTGAAGTTACGAAAAAAATTTGTTTACCAAAATTGTTCGGTACGAAGGGCACAATCATATAGTCTAATATTCTTGAGGACTAGAATGGTGGGGAGGGGGGATTTCAAAGTAAAATAAAATTTTTTAGATGGAATGTCGTATTTTTTATACCATAGATCGATAGAGTATCAAATTCTGAGTATAATAGTGTTGACCTTCATATGTATTATCGAAACAATTTTCTTTCTTCTTTGGGTAATACCTCGTTAACTATTAGGTTTAGGACATATGAGGTTCAACACATTTATACTCAGAATTTGATACTCTATTGATCTATGGTACAAAAAATAGAACATTCCATTTAAAAAACTTAATTTTACTTTGACATAATTTTGATTTAACTTTGAAATCCCCCCTCCTCACCATTCTAGTCCTCAAAAAAATTAGACTATGTGATTGTACCCTTCATACCGAACAATTTTTCTTAACAAATTTTTTTCGTAACTTCAGTTCGTCACAAGATATTTCCGTTATCAGATAAACGAAACACCCTGCATGTATCCGAGGATAGCTCTCACCATTTAGCCACAAAAATGTCTCAAAATTGAAGATTGCATTGTTTTCAGAATTGAATATCACAAAAACTAAAAGTGATACATATTGACAAGTGTTTCTTAACATATCGAATGTTGAATCTATTTTTTAATGGTTGTTCAATATGGTTCCAACGCTCATAATATTACGAAATTATATATCATTATAGTCGGGAGACTCTGTACAATCATTTTATGTAAGAATCATTCGCATAGGTCTTACCGTTTAGTCACAAAAATGTCCCAAAATTGAAGATTCGATATTCTTGAAACTCGAATATGTCAAAAACTATAATCAATATTGACAAGAGGATTTCTTTGGATTGAACGTGTCAGAACCCGCAGGAATGGTATTTGACATATTTGAATATCAAAATTTCTCACGTGAATATCGAAGCTTTCGTCCACACAGGTCCATATTACGATATACATACAATTTTCAGGGACAATGTTTAAACGCGCCCGCTGTCAAAACGACAGGCCGCCGGTGGAACGAACGTGGCGCGCAAATATTCAGCGAGAGCTCGATAAATTCCAAGGAAACGGTTTCCTCGAGCGGTGTTCTCCACAGTAGGCTGCATATTTTTCCGAGAACGGTGTTCCTGCCACGGCAAGGAATCACTTGAGCCTGATAGCGACTGGCGCTGCTGGATAGCGCAGACAATCGGGGATCCGAAAGTTTCGAGAGGGCGAAGCGGAGAGGATCACGCGTAGCTATTTGCTCCGGGCCGCTCCGGGGCCATCGCAGATCGATTACACGACGCCGGAATCGGAAAGCGCGTCGAAGAATTATGAGACGAGGAGAGGCGGACCTTGCAGCCTGTCCGAGCATCGATGACAAATTTGCTTTCGTCTCAGGAACCGTTCCTGGAACAATAACTCTTCCCTTCCACCCCACTCCTCATATCAAATACCGAATTTCGCCAAAATATTTTCCCTTCCCTGTCACATCTGCGGCTCCTCGATTCGTGAACTGCGTTTCTGATCATCTGCCAAGCATTTTTTATCATGGACAGAAGCGTTCACTTTCAGAGGGGTGCTCTATGTATATATTGTGCCTTCAGAAAGATTCCTGTGAATATGACGACTACAATTTCAATATTCACACAAGTAACCGTGTGCCGTAGATCTTGATCTATCGATTCTGAAAACCTTTGGTCAATATCGCTTATAGTTTTTGAGATATTCGACTTTCAAAAAAATTGCATCTTCAATTTTGGGACATTTTTGTAATTAAGTGGTAAGAGCTATGCAACTGATCCTTGTTTTAAATGATTGTGCAGACGTCTTTAAGACTTCTGTTTGACATATAAGAGCTGTTCAGGAGACGTTCGTAGGACATTCGGGAGGTCTTCAAGACGTCCCTAAGAAGTCTTGAAGGTGCATTAATGTTAATTAAAATAAAAGAAGGGAAGATTAAAAATAAATTTCGAGCAAAACGAGTTTAAAGTTAAACCAATAAGTAAGTAGCTTTATTAGAAGAACGAATGTGGACTTAGCATAAAAAGTGTAATAAGAATAACAATTGCAATTAAAATCACAATAAAAATAATAGACATTAGAATTACAATTACAATTAAAATCACAATAAAAATTGAAATTGGAATTGACATTTAAATTGAAATTGGAATTGAAATTGGAATTGAAATTTGAATCGAAATCGAAATTGAAATTGAAATTGGAATTGGAATTGAAATTGCAATTGCCATTTAAATTGGAATTGTAATTGAAACTGGTATTGAAATTGGAATTGAAATTGGAATTGAAATTGGAATTGAAATTGGAATTGAAATTTGAATCGAAATCGAAATTGAAATTGAAATTGGAATTGGAATTGAAATTGCAATTGCCATTTAAATTGGAATTGTAATTGAAACTGGTATTGAAATTGGAATTGAAATTGGAATTGAAATTGAAATTGAAATAAAAATTGAAGCAAAAACACTAACTCGAACAAATAATACCAATGCTAATGGGTAAACCACACTGTTTATGGTCTTAAAGACGTCTTTTTAGGACGTAAGACTTTCAGACCTAAAAAATTGGCTAAAATGGACGTCTTGAAGGCGTCATGTGCTATCTGGGAATATTTAATTTTATAATATTGTAAATTTTTAATCGCGTTTCAAAAATTACTTAAGCATATATCCCTGGGATGTCTATGACTGACTGTAGGTAATCCATTGCTATCTCCGTTACAATTTACGCTCCGGTAATGTTATGTTAGCGCAGAGAAATTGTGGTTGCAATCGATTATAGAAAATTATCGCAGGATCGAGTTCCGCCGGAAGGAAACACGTATACGTCTACTTTAAAAGCGTAGCGGGTTACGTAACGATATTGTTCGAGTCATGAAATACGACAGTGAACGCTCACACGTCGCATTAAATTACAGAGTTCATTTAGGAAAAACTTCACGTAGGTGTACTTTACTTATACACGGGCCTGCCTGACGCGAGATGTGAATTACGTAGCTCGTGTTAACGTCCGCCGAAAGTTCTGGAAGAGTGCAACTTCTAACCGTAGCCTTTATGCATACATCAACAATCAAGAAAATTAAATCATCTTTCCACAATTTTTATAACTTCCCACTCTATTCCGATGAAATTCTAGCATGTTATAGAAATACATGAAAATATCTGACCGATGAGAAAACCTCCCCCGAAATTAGGGGATGAAAAATGTGTTACATCGAATATTTTGAAAAGAGTTTGTTCTTGTATGCTTAGAAAAAAGTTCAGAACCCAAAATTATGTTTTTTTTTCAACGATAAATGGCCTTTACCTATACTTATATTTCTTAGATTCTGACGAATTTCTATGTTGCAGAGCAAACAATAATAGTCGACAGGTGTTTTTTTAATTTTTTAAACTGATCACTTTAAAGGAAGAAGACAGCCTTTAAAGTTAGGGGATGAAAATCTTTTGTTGAATATCTCAGAAACTACAGGGTCTGGAGAAAAAGTTCGACATGAAAATTGTACATTTTTCCACGTGACCATGTTTAAAATAAAAGATGGTATTTTATAAAAATGTTATAGAAAATTACTTTTTGCGGAAACTATTATTTTAACGTATATTAAATTTTTCTTTCCGATGGCAAAGGTCGAGGAGCATTTTAGAGGAACTTTTGACGCCATTGAAAGCAGTCGGCGGCCATTCGTGCAACACCTGATGATCTCGAAGGCAAAATGGTGCCGCAAGACCGTCTTTCACGCCTCTGAAGAACTTTTTCTTCTTTCTCCCGGAGTCTGTGGTCAGGTCGGCGCGTTTTAACCTTTTACAGGTTTTTTTACGACTCGTTACGACAATGCATCCTTTGACCCTCGTCACCTCTTAGTCGCCTTTTTCACTCTCGCCCCCGCCACTCGACACGCACTCACCCATAACGCGGCAAACCCGCGACCACCCTCGCAAACGGACTTTTATAAATATCTACCAGCTCAGCCATCCGTTCATCAAGTGCAAACTCATTCGTACCGTCCATTTTTTCCACGATGCTGAGAATGCTCTCCTTCCTGACATACTTTATGGGCGTCTGTGACCTGGATCCACAAATTTCACCTCCACGGTGCCGTGGCTCCAAATAAAATTTATCAAACGTGTCAAACAGCACAAAAATTTAAGCAAATGCTTAATAATTCTAAAACCGGTTCCCGTTTCACAATTTAAAAACCATGAGGTTATTCTACGTGAAAACCTACGACGAAAATTGTTGAATGAATTTTTTCAATGCTGCGCTCCATTTTAGGAAAGAACAAGTTCAAAACATGACTGTGCGGGGTGTCTTGCGATTCTATGTAAAAATCTGCGTTGAAAATGTAGATGAAATTTTTTGATACAAGACCACGTCCCCGAGAAAAACGAGTTTGAAAATTCCGAAAACGCGCGAGCTATAAATTGATGAAAATTTCGGTATAAAAATTTAAAAAATCTTAATTCTTAAAAAAAATTTTGGCTTTTTTACCTTGTTTTTCACGTTCAAGGTCAATTTTGCGGGGGATTTGTTACGTCATTTTCGACTGAATCGGGGGTGCAGAATCGCGCTATGGTGTCCACGACATATAATTTTGTGACACCCTGTACAGTTTACCCTGTATCCTGACTTTTCAAACAAGATTTTCTCGAAAATGGAACATCGTATCAAAAAACATTATTCTAGATTTTCGACGTGATTCGTGACGTAGATGCCGAGGACACTGTGTAAAGCGAGGTTTGTAGCTGTATACTTCCTTGAATGACCATAGTTTCTGTCGAATACGGTTTTCTGGCACAATGGGAAGGGGGATGAAATAAACGAAAGGCCGAGCGTGATGAGAAACACCGATACTGCGAACGATTACAAACACAGCCGTGTACACACGTGAGTAGTTGCTGAAAGCTGGGGAGGAGAAGCTGCCGAGAATGCGAAGCGAAGTCTCTAGATTAAATACCGATACGACGAGCATCCATTCTCCGGGGAAACCTTTTCCTTGCGGCGGAGAGGGGCTAAGGGATGATGAAACAAAAGGGCGAACCTCAAAGAAGTCTCCTATCATTGTGAAAGGGGCGGGATGTAATTTCAGTGACTGTCCTTGCGATTGCAATAAATATAGACTATTTGAAAAACAAATACAATTACTTTCACCCCTATCCAAAAGAATAACAATTAGTACAGTTACATGGGGGTTGCATTCCAGAAACGTTTAAATTTCTACATTTAATACATTGTTGTTCTGAATTCAATTTGGAGGACATTCCATTGTATTTTGAAATTTAATGTTGTTTATAAATAATGTCTTCGAGGTGTTCGATTTCTTTTTCTCGCATCTGCCAGAATATTGTGTTTGTTATATGTTGTAGCTATTATATTTTCTGTACGTTTCTTTTTTACTGTGCATTTCCTACTATATCTTGATATTTACTTCCAAATGCATGCTTTCTCCAAAATTAATGAAATTTTTAAAATGTGTCTCTACACATTTTTTAAATCTTTTAAATTAGGTCCCCTTTTTTTTCTTAAATTTTTGAAGCTATAATAAATAACAAAATTTATTCGCAACAATAATTGTGTAAAAGTTCAGATATAAATACCTGATCGACTCATCCTTGAATTCTTCGAAATCATCATTAGTGGAGTTGACAATTGATTCGCTTACCTGTAATAGATAAAAAAGAAGAATTTTAGGAAATATTTGAGGCTTGCAAATAAGTGGAAAATGATTTGCACACAATTTAAATTCATAACATAGAAATTATACATATATTAATATATTAATTATATGAAAGCGAACACTCTCAATATGTTAATATATAAATCATATAAAAATCAATATGCTTAATAAGTTAATTACATAAAAATCAGTACCTATTCTGAATATATTAATGTATTAATTATACAAAAATCAATATACCTAATATAGTAAGTATATTAATTATGTATTCAACATATAATACAGTTAAATATATTGATTTATATACATAATTCTAAATATGTATATTAACTCTCATACAATATATAAATATGATTGATATACTTAATATATCGCATGTATAGTGAGATATCATATTGATATATTATGATATAATATTATGCATAGTATAGAGTATTACAGTATAATACTATATTTTTATAATATAGCAATATGATTGATGGATATTATGAAATATGTTAATACATATACCTAATATTTTTAATATTAGGATACTCAACATATTAAAAATTAATTTCACGTACATAAAAACTGATTTCGAAACTTTCATTACAGGTAATATACACAACATATTAATGTAGAACTAAGTTAATAACAGAGGAACAGAACTATGAGCTTGGATAACGAATAGGTCAGGTGCAGACAATGAATCAGACACGCCGTGTTCGAAATGTGTTTTATTTACAAACAGTTGTGCCGGAGTTTAAACCACCATCGGTTTAAATCGGCGGCGGTAAGGTTCCCGTTCAGGGGTGGAGGGTGTAATGGTAAAGAAAACTACTTGCTTGAACTGCTCTTTATTAGACTTCTTATGGTACATAAAGGCCGTCGTGTGCTGTAAACAGCGAATACGGTCACTCCAGGACCTTTAACCGGTTATTCGACGACCTTATCGTGGAATCGCATTACCGTAGAAAAGATTCCGGGTAAAAGACCCCATGGGTGCTCTCTCCGACTGTTGGTGACCATCGAATTCTCGCATAAGTGACAAGCTATAGGTCCATAGAGCCCAGGCATCCGAACGTTTACGCCACTGCAATCCCCCTTAAACATATCTAATTATATACAGGTTAATGAGCGCAGGCCAAATTACGGGCAAATTGAACCCGAGGGGGGAACCATTGTACAGCACTGGCTCCACGGTGATACTGTCTTCTGACGCATGGATGACTCCCGGGACCTTGTTTTTAATTTGGCGAAATTAATTATCTTGTGCAGATGGTAATTTTGGCTTGTCTTCGAAATTAAATTTCCCAAACAAATTAAAGTGATACGTATAATTTTCTAATTTTGTATTCAGCGTTCCAAAATTTACAGTGTCTATTTTAACATATTGAACATTTATAATTTTTCATGTAACAGTTAACTGCGTTTTGAGATTTTCTGAACGCTTTTTACACACGTTCCAATGCTTATAATATAGTAAATGTATGTATCACTGTAATCGGAAAAGTCCAAAGAATGGTAAGAAAATCTTATGGTAGAACAATACATAATTTTCAGACTCGCGAACAGCGTGTTGAAATTTGAAGTATTTGTTAACAATAAGAATTTGTATTAACAGCCGAGTTTCGAGATTACCGCGCAGATCAACACTGGAAAATGACAGCAACACAGGGCAGTTTAAATTTAACTGTCGGAGTGTTTAAGTGCTCTCCTGCTCGCCCTTTTCCTTCCACCCTCTCTGCCCTCCTTATCCATCCCCCTCTCTACTCGAGGAACTAAGTGACTGTGAAAGCGGTCGAGCATCTTGGCGTTTCAACGGCTGTAACGCGCGCCGAATGAAACGCTTCTTGTCGAAACACCTGGAAAAAGCAATTCTATAGACATTTCGCCATCTACGAAATCATGAAAGACCACCCCCTTTGAAAATCCACCTTGTTGATGCCGTCGAACGTTCCATTGTGCTCGCAGCCCGGTGGCGTCTAGAAATAGGTCACATTTTTCTTATTACTATTACTAACAAAAAATTCGGAACTTCTCACAGTTATAAATGCATCTCTCAATTGCAATTTTGTAGAAGCAAAAAGTTTTCATTATTTTATAGGAGATAAGTGTAATTTTTGCAACTGTGTATAGCAATTTTCGGATTTTAAGAATTTTGAAGTATGATGCAGATCTGATTGTGAAAAATTGTTTCTTATCTGTACATTTTTCATTCAAACTGCGATAAAACGGCAACAAACAGTATAACTTTGTATAGTCAATGCGGAGACTTCAGTTTTTTAAATCCTCGGTGGTTGGAGTCGGAAAAACAATGTTTTCAAGCTTATTCAGAGCTGTGTACAGTTGGAAAATTGATAAAAATATTTGTTAACCATGTTAACCAACGTGCGCGTGTTGCAGGGCCACAGAATGTTTTAGAACAGTGCAGTTTAACAGAGAAACCAGCTATTTCCCTGTTTAAAGTGAGACTAGGTATTTTGTAAATTCTATAAATAGTAGGGTAAAGTGGCTAAATAGTCGCTTATTATGGCACTGCCTTATATCTTGTAAAGGAGAAATCGCACTTTAGTGAGAAAATCCTCAAACAATAGTTTACCATGTATACTCAACCGTGTCCAGTGCAATCGCACCATTCTACAGATTTTAGTATCGATCCTCCGCCAGTTGTCTGCACGTGTTGAATATTTTTGTCGTTAGATTTTCGATTGTATCCTTTTCGAGGAAGGTAAGTGATTTTGAAATGTTTGAACATATGTGTAGTTTCAGTTTATTTATATTAATGTTTGCCAACTGTTGGTTTGGGCTGAAATTCATTTTCTCTTTGTCAGAACCTAGTACTATCAGTCCACATGGAGTTCCCAATATGGCACTACCAAGGGTTCCTTAATATGGGTGTATCACCCCTCAAGGTGTATCATATTAAGAACCTCTTTTGCTGGAACCTGCAAATGACACACCACAAAAAAATATTTTTCCCAAGCTGTATTAATTTTTGAGCAAACTCGACCCCAGAATCTTATAGGGAGGAAATGAATCTACACCTGGTAATTTTTTTGGACGAAAAAGAGCATTCTGAAATAATCAAGAAATGACCAACAAAAAGTCGGATCATATTTTAGCACTTTAAAAAACACCACTCTCACCTTCTAACGAGCTTTATAGTTAAACAAAATTAAAAAAAAAAACGCAACTTAGTGGTGGCGAAAGTAGATACCTTCTCCCGTTTAAAATGAGCCTACTTTGATCTCAGTACGATTCCTGTTTATTGGTCTAGAATTTTTTGAACTTTCTAAGGGCAGTTGTGGCTGGAAAATACTGAAAACCCTTAATTACTAACGCGTTTTATAGTGGAGCAAAATTGAAAAAGAAAATGCAACTTGGATGTGGTGAAAGTAGAGGTTTCTACCTTTAAAATGAGCCTAGACACAACCCCCAGGAACCCTTTCGCACAAAGTAGCGGCAAGTTAAATATCAACTAATAACGTTTAATGCGGGTTCGATTCTGCGAGCCTCATTTTCGACTTTCTGCTACTGATCCAGGGACCCTAACTCACAAAATAGCTGGAACAGGGTAAAACTTGTTTGCCGGGGATCGGGGTGGATAGCGCGAGAGGCCGATACCATCAGCCTACAGAGCTCTAGCTCTGGGGGTTCGAAAAGGAGCGAGAGCCGGCAGCCGGAAGCGGCGAAAGCTTATCCTTTCCAGCGTGGGATGCGGCGTTCATCCAGACAGCCTCGTACCATTTCGTAAAGTCATCTATTTGCGGGATTAACGTACCACGGATATCAACTTCCTGCTAGGTAAGCAGAGGAAACTTTCCGAACTGCTGGGGAGAGAACGAAGAGACCCGGGGAACGGCTCAGGCTCGAACGAAAATTAGTTTCACTTTTTCCCCGGTCTTCTTTCCGCGAGACCAACCCCCTCTAACCACCCTCCGGCCAGCCCCTCTTCACCCCTATCTTCGGCCCGTCTAGCTATCTAGCCACTTTCGTTCCGAAACATAATATTTTCTACGAAATTGCTCAGGCCCCCTCTGCATGAATATTTAGCGGCCTCGTGAAAGAAGTTTCGAATAGGTGCAAGGATAAATTAGGTACCCTGTTCTTGCGCCGAGGATGCACCGGGCTTCATCAACTGGCTCCCAGTTTGCACCCCGTGAGCTGCAACCTCGATTAACCCCGCTAATTACGGGAGATATAGACGCAGGCTCAATTTGGAAGGGATCGAGACGGAGAGTCTGCTCCGAAGATTCCGGAAACTAAAGCAGTGAAAATTTTGAAAAAAAAGCCGGGGATGCTAGCGGCGATGTGGGAGTACTGTTTGCAGTTTCACTTGTGCCGGTAGCTTCAGTGGTTAATGGAATATGTGCTTGCAAAACTGAATATTGATAATTAGACTGCGGATCTTTATGAAAAATAAAAATTGCCTGCATCGATTGCAAGAGATAGAAATCAGATTTGATGTTATTTCTTCTCTTGATGATTTTAATAGAGGAGAAATCATATCTCGACGTTTTCCAACAATTTTCAATTTCGTCTACTCAATTTTGCTATAAATGCATAAAGATCCGCCGTCTATTGATAATCATCCAGACGTCGTCCAAGGGGTCACTTTGAACAATATTTTTTTGGGACGTTGGCGAAGCAGGTAAAATTTGGATAAAAATGGACGAGGTAGATCTAATGTCTAATTACTATTTGCATTTTAGTTCATTCGAATATCATGGTAAATCGTTCAGAAAATCGTGGTTCTTCTGTGAAGAATTGTACGATAGCCTATTTCGTTTCCGAAATCACTAGACGTAAGATTACAGCGAAGAGAGGGAAAATACTGTCCGTGGAAGGTGGATAGAAGGTAAGCGAAGGTCAGAAGTAAAAAGCCGAAGCCGGAGAGGACGAAGAAGGATGAGGGTCACTGTGAATCCGGCGACCTTGCGCCAAGGGACAATGCAGTTCGTTCCAATAAAGCCGGTTTATACACGATCTCTGGCAAATACGTTGCAATTATCATATAAAAGGATCAGTCTGGGGTGGAAGACGGCCGCTTATATAACATTCTATTATAGGGACCGAAAGGAATCTCGGGTAAGGGCGGAAGACTCGCCGGAGAAGAGGAGAAGATAGCGCGCGCGGGCGTATTGATCTGTCATCGTCCTAACGGCACGCCGGCAGCCCTTTTCGAATTTTAGATCAGCGCGAATCCTATGCAAACCCAACCCTATTCCCGCCCTGTACTTAGAGCCCCGAGGATTCTGTAAGGTTCGATGGCTACGATCGATCCCTGGTCCAAGGTTTGTCTTTAATGGGTTTCGTGTAGCGAATAGAAGATACTCTTGGCTGGTTTGGTATTCCGGCTCCGGTGCCCTATGGTAATTGTAAAGGGTGTCCCAGTTTAATCTTCGGAGCCGAGCACCGCGAAAAATATGGCGGACCCGGGGACACGTTCTCAACAAAGTTATGACGCAGCAGGAAACATGGTCCCGGCCCTTGCACCTTTTGTTTTCACGAAACCTACTTTTTCGCTATACATATAAGCGGCGACCATTAGACTTCTAATAATTATCCTTGAGTTACTGCTTGTGACTGCACTTTCGCTGTACTTCGCAGAATTTTCTCGTAATTTTAGATCGATTATTTCGGCTACAAAAAATTATTTTTCGAAATAACCGTTTGTTTGATTAAGAATGATCAAATGAGCTCTTCTCTCAACAACTATCTGAGATACTAGAACGAACCAAACGGCAAATAGTAGATACACTTATGGTGTATTTTGTGTATATTTTTCAAAATTTTATAGCTGGTTCAGTAAGGTCAGGAGAAATTATTCCTTCGAAGAAAATCTCGAAAGAGGCAGAGCAGTGACTCCATGCGGGGGTGGAACAAAGCAAACAGAGGGTACAGGGAGAAATGAACTCCGATACATCCATAAACGCGTTTATCGTGGCTAGCAGCGCGGGCCACGTGTATACGAAGTGTCGCGCCGGGATCATTAATATTCAAGAGGTACTGGATCAGATTTTATTCACACCAGCCGTCGTAAACCAGGGAATTGATGGTTCGCGGATACAGATGTCTCGTGGCAATGCTTGTCAAACGCGTGGTATCGTGTGCATTCTGCTTATAACGGCTTATACTGCGACGAAAAAGTGCATTTGCGACGCGTCTAGAGAAACAGGCAATTCTAAGAATTCTTTTTGACGCGACTAGCAGGAGGATAAAAATAAAGAAATATACGCGTGTTCTCCAGCCTTCGCCCAATTAGAAGAATACGTTTTTTGGTGGCGGGAATTTAGAAAATAGAATAGATAACGTTATTCTGAAATAGCGACATCAAGAAATTTTTTTAAACGCGACTGACAAAAGAATTCTTTTTAAAAAAAATGCTAACGTGTACTCCAGACTTCATTTAATCAGTGGACAATTATATCCTTTAAAATGAAGGAGTAAATTACTGAATAAAATTCTCGAACGTCCCCGTGTAACATTGTTGATGAAGAATCTTCAATCATCCAAATGCAGAGTTTAATCATTGTTTTCAAGAGAGAGATTGAAAGGGTCATTATGAAAAAAATTCCGGCCCGCTTCCCGGGCTTTATGTAAGCAGAAAGTATTTATGTGGCAAACTAGTTGCAGGCTTTCCATCTGCGAGAAGTATTATTCTTGTTAATTAATCTCGAAGTCCCAGGGAGCACAGTATTCTCAGATAATATTTTCGAAGATAATTAAGGTAATTAATTAAAGAGAGCTCGACGGCGAAAGGTTCCATAAAACTTTGGCTCGTAGGTATCTCTCGGATTGCAATTGTGGATCCAGTTGAATAAACGAGATTAGGTCTTGGGGACGCAGATAAGGACCAATAGGGGTCACCGCGGACGAGATATGTGATCTTAAAGGCTCATTCGAAGGGAAGTAGGATGAAATTGGCCAGGAATCACGTGAGGGGGGGCGGAGGGGAGTTAAAACTTTAATCAATGCGGGGATGGAACGTGGTTGTCTCTGGCTGAAATAGTAATTCGACTACCTAGCCTGCGAACAGGATTTATGTTACGGTGCACCACCGGCAAACTCGCTTTAAGGAATTTAAACATTAAATCAACATATTAATCTACCATTCGATCATACAATCACTCGATTATACTATCTCAAATGGTACACCAATACTAGAAATTTAATACTGGAAAGATATTTTTCTTAACCCTCAACCGTCCCTCATTTCACGAACTGAATCTGTCCCTCGGTGTCAAATCGACACAGTGGTAAAAGATCGATAAAATAACAAGGTAACAGTTGTTTCTCGATGTTTTTTTTTTTTATTAAAAAGATTTCCCGGTTGTGTTTCGCATTAAAAAAATAAAAGACTGCATGTTTCGGGAAAATTTATCTACAAAAAATAGAACAGTATAACACTTATTTCAGGAAAATTGTGTCAAATTGATACGAGGGACGGATGAGGGTTAATAATACCTTCTATTTTTTCTTAGATATTGTTGTAGAACATGAAAAGACGAATCCAACGACTACAAAGACCGTACCGTTTCGATCATTCAATCTCGAGATATTCATGTCTGAAAGTATAGAATTTTTCTTTTTCAGATCTAGATATCTCGAGATTGCATGATTGAAATGGTACGGTCATTATGGTCGTCGGATTCGCCTTTTCATGCTCTACAACAATATCTAAGAAATAATATACGATGTCGTTAAGAAATATATTGATGACCTTGAAATCCAGTTAAACAATGACCTTGAGGAATGACTCTTTCCACTGTTGTATAGTATAAGTTCGTATGTACTCGTTTTTCGGTAAAGTTGTATTGTTCTTTTTTTTGTTGCAGAAGTTCAGATAAAAGTACAATGTTCGAAGTAGTCCTGTTTTATAGCCGTTCGAAACTGGGTGAAATTTTCGAGCGAATTCTTCAAAGGCAAACTAATTTCCTTATCGCGGGAAAACTTCGCACCGTCGTTCGAACTTCGAACGAAATACGTCCGGATAAGTTATCGTTTTCCTACACTCGAGTCTTTTACGCTCGTGTTTTACATCGGGAATTTAAATGAGCGGACGGGAGGCGAAACTTTAACACTTCAGAGATTATTGCGTATAAAATAACTGGCGGGAGTCACCGCCGGCCGAGTGTCCTTTGCATAATATTTGCGACGGAAGCGAAGCAACGTAATCTCAATTAGTAAACAACTTCGATAATACTTCGCCTCGGAAAACACGAGTTCGAGAATTTTTTCCAGAACGACAGCTGAAAGAATCGCGACAGAAAAATACAGGCACGTTCTTCAGCCTTTTCGAAAAACAGAAACCATTCTTTTATGGTGACAATTCAAAAATTAGACACTGAAAAAAATGTTCTCGAGTAGTTTATATAATATAGAAAATCTATGGAGGATATATGCAACTTTGAGAATTTTTTCCAACGCAACAAGTGAAGGAATCGCAACGGAAAAATACAAAACACGTTCTTCAGCCCTCTTCTAAATAGAAACTATTTTTTTTCTGGCAGAAATTCAAGAATTCGATACTGAAAATAATTTTCAGAAAGCCTACATTGGTAACTTCGAGAATTTTTCCCAACGCAACGAGTGAAAGGACGTTCATGAAAAAAAATACAGAGATGCTCTCCAGCTTTCATTTAATCATATAAAAATATTTTTTTGCCGAAGATGAAACACTAAGGCGGTAAAAGAAATCGTCGAATGCCCCACGTGGCGAGACGGCAGGTAAAAGACTAGCAGCGTGGCGATAAATCTTCGGCCACGTGGTTTACGTCAACAGGCCTATCGTAGGGTTATCTCGTGGAAAAGAAACGTGCAACTGGGTTGTTAATTGGCGTGTAACAATGTTCGCGTGTCCTTGGGAAATTATGAGACCGCCGGATATATCGTCGGAACGGTTAACGCGTTGTAGCGGAGCTCCGGCGGGTTCCCTTCCCATGGGTGTACAGGGTGTTGGTACAGTAAACTTCCATGAACTCTAATATAGTGGGCCGTATTCAGAGAGTCCAGAGTTCACCGCTATCTTAAATTGAATCTGCCGCCGACGCCAATGCGGCTCGCGTCGGGCCAGACTCTCGGGGGCTCTCCTTATTTCGTGGCCCGTTGTTATCGTTTTCTCTCCGAGGTATTATCCCGGAAGTCCCAGGAATGTCAATGCCTCGCTTAATCGATTCCCGGCCCGTTCTAATTATGTCGTGCCCGCGAACGATCGTTAATTACTGCTCGAAGCATTAATTACCTCTTTCGAACGAACCGATGATTCAGAGGAAAGAGATATTCGCAATTTTTTTCTGCGAGGCACACACCTTGCCGAAATTTTTCTCGCGTGTGACTCGAAAGTGCATACTTTGAACTACGTTTGGAAATTATTTCGCTGCAGGATATGCATTTGTTATCTCGTTTTTGAATTTTGAAGCTGTAGGTGAGGTCTCAAAAAATTACGAGGAGTGATCGACTAAAAGGGGATGTTTGAGAATTTTTTTCGAGAGACACAAACTTCGTAAAAAATTTTCTTGCACGTAGTTCGAAAGTGCATACGTGGGACCTCATTTGAGCATTATTTGGATGCAGGACATGCATTTTTGACTTTGTTGCAGAATTTTAAATAGCGTCCAAAAATTTCAGTCTCTCTGAAAGATTGACAGGAAGGGAGTTCTCTGAGAATTTTTTCCGAGAGACACAAACTTTGTAGAGACTTTTCTTTATATGGTTCCAAAGTACACATGTATATGAGCACATTTCAAAGTTTTTTCATTGGAGAAGAAAATATAAAAAGTGGATTTCTCTGTCCAAAGTGCTCCGAGGTTGATGGATGATTGATCGAGACGTGTCTCGTGGCTCGAGAAATGTTTCCGTTTACTATTCATGAAAACAGGTATCGTTTGTAGTAACAAAACGCTACAGGTCTCGCGAAGTGGCGGCTATAAACAAAGAACTCGTTTGATTTGCATTTTTCTTGCGCGGCCACTTAAACGCACGGTAGGGCGCCTTTTCTTGATTGTCACTTCCTGCTGGTTAATTTATTAGCGGCGTGTGAGCTAAATAATATTCTCTATTCCTACCGCCGGCATTTCTGTATTCTGTATATACATATAAGAATTTATTATAAACAGGGACTTTAGAAAACGTGACCACTTTTTGAATTTTCTGCATTAGAAAATAAAATCGTATCAGAGCGAGAATTAAATAAATCGGATAACCTGTCTCGACGTAAAATATTAGGTTGGCAACTAAGTTCGCGACCTTTACATTTCTTCAAACAAAGTCATTTATATATATTTTTTCAGCACCAGTATTTTATGTAAAATTAATCGCAAAATTCAGAACTTCCTAATGATATACAATTCAAAAGAAATGGTCCCTGAATGAGGTTATAATGATACAATAAAAGAATTACGAAACAAATGGTCGCGAATTTAGTTGCCAACCTAATAGATTACTAATCTCGTTAAAAATTAGTCGGGGTTTAAGGCATCATGTATGCTTCAATTCAAAGTAGTAGAGCCACAAACATTTCCCTCAATATTTTCAAAGCATTAGATTACAGCCCACGCTACATCCGGTCTAATAAGATAGGTATGTCTGCGGATCGTATAGTTCGCCATTAGACAGTACACTAATCCTGTTTAACATGTCCGAATTAATACATCAGTAGGTTTCCCTATTAATTAGCCTCTATGGAGGTGCGTCCGTGGTGAACCGGAACGTAGAATATACAATATCGAGCTACCGCGAGGGTTATACATTTAATACCTCAAAGACATAATGTACAAGTACAACTATAACGCAATACTACCATCAGACATCAAGAAATTCTCTTCAAAATTAAAATTCTACACCCACAGTCCTGCCGGAATGAATAAAATCTTCAAAAAGGATTTTTTAAAATTTTTTCTGCAAGACTAAATTATGTAAAAACTTCTTCGACACGGGGTTTGAATGTGCATACATTGGACCACATTTATGAATATTTTCGGTACAAAGTGTTCGCGGTTAACCCCTTGCTGTAAATATAAAAATTCAAATGACCCCAGGAATGTTCTCACTTCAAAGTATAATTGGAGCACTAAAAATGTTCGAGGGCGAGATGTTACGTCTGAAAGGGTTATGTGTGAGTCTCCCGTGTTATTCGCCGACTATCCTTCCTCCAGTTCCGGCGACGTCAGGCTGACAGCGACGCTAGTTGGTTGGCATGACTCGTTCATCCCGAAACTTGCTAGAAAGTCGGTCGACGTTCTCTTTCTTCGATCTCCCGTTGCACGTTATCCTTTTAGCCGTACCAACTTCGAAAAGACGCCCCTTCCTCCCTCGTCCCAGCTCGCAGAGTTAGGATCGCGCGCGCATCCTCAATTTGCTGATCTCGTTCGTTCCTCTGACGGAGTCGATCAACTGCTGGATCTGCGAAGTTGCCCTCTGCTTCGACTCGATCGAACGATACAGCTCGTTAGCCGTAAATCATTTAAGTTCTTGGTTGTTACTTGAGTCAGGCTTTCGATCTTCGCGGATGTCATACTAGTCGAAATTGATATGATTCCCTCCTTCGAAATCAGACTTTAGGCGATAAATGTGTCGGCTGCCACGTGGCATGCTTCTGTCATTTTTGTACTAATAAATAGGAATTTTCGTTACAGTATTTTAACGGTCCGTATTTTATGAACAAATTAGAAATCGGTAAAGTGACGACTTAAACCCCCCCTATTTATCCTCGTATTTCATTATACCATAGTTGATTTTCAGCAAAATTATTCATACCCTTCGGAAAAACAATCGATTTGGAATAGTTCATTTGATGCAGATATAGGCACAGGAATTTTTACAGTAGCTTTAAAGATTTGTATTGTGTAAACAAATTAGAAATCAGTAAAATGATGACTTAAACCCCCCCTATTTATCCTCATATTTCATTGTACAATAGTTGATTTTCAGCAAAATTATTCATACCCTTCGGAAAAACAATCGATTTGGAATAGTTCATTTAATGCAGATGTAGGCACAGGATCTTTTACAGTAGCTTTAAAGGTTTGTATTGTGTAAACAAATTAGAAATCAGTAAAATGATGACTTAAACCCCCCCTATTTATCCTCGTATTTCATTATACCATAGTTGATTTTCAGCAAAATTATTCATACCCTTCGGAAAAACAATCGATTTGGAATAGTTCATTTAATGCAGATGTAGGCACAGGATCTTTTACAGTAGCTTTAAAGGTTTGTATTATGTAAACAAATTAGAAATCAGTAAAGTGATGACTTAAACCCCCCCTATTTATCCTCGTATTTCATTATACCATAGTCGATTTTCAGCAAAATTATTCATACCCTTCGGAAAAACAATCGATTTGGAATAGTTCATTTAATGCAGATGTAGGCACAGGATCTTTTACAGTAGCTTTAAAGGTTTGTATTATGTAAACAAATTAGAAATCAGTAAAGTGATGACTTAAATCCCCCCTATTTATCCTCGTATTTCATTATGCAATAGTCGATTTTCAGCAAAATTATTCATACCCTTCGGAAAAACAATCGATTTGGAATAGTTCATTTAATGCAGATATAGGCACAGGAATTTTTACAGTATCTTTAAAGGTTTGTATTGTGTAAACAAATTAGAAATCAGCAAAGTGATGACTTAAACCACACCTAATTTTCCCCATACTTTAAACTCGCAGAAATACGTGCGAGCCTCCGCGAGATTTACAGCGGCATAGCTCCACTTTGCTTTCGTTCTTGCCCCAGTCATTCTCGTTCCAGTTTGCGTTTCCCGTGTGCAGTAAAATCGCAGCGAAACAGTTGGGCGGAAGGGAAAACCCTCGAAAGCGCGAACCGGACTGAAGAGAAATGAATGTAGAGCAGAAGTCGAATAGAAAATGAAGGGTGGAGAAAGAGGCAAGACGAAGGAGCAACGAGCTGCAGAATGAAAAAGTGGAAAACGCTGTAGAAGGACGAACGGGGGTCGTGCTATGAAATACAACTCAGCCGTTGTGTCGTTCTTTGAAGCATTGTACCAGGCGCCGGGACGCACCTAATGCGGATACAATGGTCGACAGTTGTTGCTGGCCTGCACGGTTTTTGCGTCATGGTTTTTGCAAGACCGACAGCTGCGTTTCGAGAAAAATCCGAACCGCGAGGCGAACTCGTGAGACGCTCCTGCAGGCCAGCCAACTCTAATTAGAGGGGAAAAGAAACTGCTCCCAAGCGGACTCGTCTAATGAAAACGGACGCATGTGTCCCCTCGTTGGAGGTTTAACGCGTGATCTCGCTCTAGGTGGTGCGAGAGCTTTTGGGAGATTGTGGGCCAGGGCGCACACTGGTATCGATTATTGTTAATTGCTTTTTATTTCTAATTCGGCGAATTTCCGTTTAATCCTCATCTGCTGTAATTGGGGCGGCTCGTTGCGAATTTATGGTATTAAAAAGTTACTTCCTGGAAATAAAAAAATGACTTGCTACGGTTTGAACATTGCAAAACGAGACGAATATAGATATAAAAATTGATTAAGTAGCGGCTTGTTTGTACTTTAAGGAATATTATGATAATTGTTGAATATTTTCTGTATTTAGAGCTTGGTGATTAAAAAATTACGTCGCGGTAGGCAAAATCATTCTGGTCAATATAAAATAAGAATCAACTCAATCGAACAAGTAGTTCTTGAGATAAAAATTTATAAAGACCCTCATAAATGCACGGCTTTGCTAAAATGCCTTGTATTTTATAAACAAATTCGAAATCGGCAAGGTGATCACATAAACCCTACCTAATTTTCCGTATACTTCTTTACGTAATAGCTAATCCAACAAAATTGCTAGCGTCGACTTCGAATAAACCATTTAATAAAAATATTCCTTTACCCGTGAAACAACTACTTTAATATTTTGTATCTTCTATAAAAATTCAAAATCGGCAGAGTGATGTCTTAAACCTCCCCTATATTTGCCTGGACGAAATCATGTACCGACAACAGTACTCGCAACGCATCATCACACTATAAAAATTCAAGTAGTATCGCCATTAAATTGAAACCGCAAAATTTGGACTTTCTTAGCGTTATTAATTCAATCCAGGCATCTAGGTAGAAAAAGTTCGATACTGTCTTCGACGTTAAAATGTTGGTCGGCCCTCCAGCCAGTAACTTAACTGTTCAAGTGGCTGGGCGAGATAGGATGATAAGTATAGCGTTGTCGCCGACGCAAAAACCGGATCTGAAGCGTTCCTTTCCGAAACACCGTATCTCGTGTCGCTTTCAGATACTAAAATGTCTCGACAGCTTCTGCTGACACGCTCTCGTCCATACACAACACGTTTTACACGCGGTGTTCCGCTACTCGACGTAAAAAAGGGCTGCGATCGCCAGTGGTTAGTACCAGAACACTGCCACTGAGCGTCCCTGCACTTTATCCCTTGCTTTCTTCTTCGGTCTCGTGCCTCTTCGGCTTTATACGACTGCCATTCACCATCGTCCACCTCTCCGCCCCCTTCTTAATCCCCTCCAAAGGTTCTTCTACCCCCTAAGCCGCGGATAACATTTTTGCAAAGGAAAATGTCGCTTGAAATGGTCTCAGGAACCACCCCCTTTCGGGATTTTCACGAATTTTGGGACACCCTGTATAATTATAATGTAGACGGTATTGTGCCACTATAAAAATTGAGAGTATATTGCTAGGTGTGGACTATATATATATATATATATATATATATATGTATATATCTTTCTTTTCTAAAAGCTAAAAAAATTTAATACACATTGTTAGCTGTGAGCTATTATAACAATGTTTATATGAGTTCGATATTTTTTGTTGTCCTCATTGCCTGACAATTAATGCTCTCCAGTGTCAGCAGGACAAAAGCTCGGGAAACTGAATACATTTCGCAAAACAACACGATTCAAAACAAATTGTGTTCAGAGAGATACATAGAGATAAATTAATTGCACGCACTCTCATATCTTCTAAAAGGGAAACTCAATCAATCCCGGTAACATGAAACACAGTGAAGCATTTTCCGGTGGAAAATTTCATCATTACTCTCCACAAATAACAATAAACGAAAAACGTAGCATAAAAATAACCTCTTTGCAGCTTTGTTAAACCGTTTCAACAAACAGAGCAGAAAGAAACGTTCATTTAAAACTGTACTTTACCATTAGAAAATTCCTTACTACTCTACAAATCCTGATATTAATGCGAAATAACAGTGACAATCATTTTTTATGTCCATACAGCTATAATTCGAACTCGTTTTTCTTTATAGATAATCAGTTATTTTTATCTACTAGTTTCTACGAATTAATTTTTCAGTATCATGAAAAGCTTCTGTGATAAAACAACTCTAGTATTTAGGTTAACACTAACACTAACCGTACCGGGTACAAAATGTATCGGATATACGATATATTGTTTTGTAAGAATTACAAGACTGAATTTATTTAGATTTTTCACAATTTTTATAACAATACGTGCTCGAATAAAGAAATTTATTGAATAATTTCTAAAACCGATCATTTGACAGGTCGTGGTACGGTTAGGGTTAATGTAAGAAAAGTATCATATGTCGATACAATAAAGAGGTTATACTTTTATGTTCGAGAGGTGTCGTTACTTGTCACTGTCTCGTCGTGGGGTGATATCTCCCTCTCTTTCTCTCATCTCACTGCATATGCTTCCCCCTTCTCTCGTGGTCGAGTTTCCGTTGATAGGTTACGATTCATAACATTCATGTCCGAATACCTAGTTCGTGCTGCGTGACGTGGGACTTTGCTGGGTGAGTGTCGGCGAGTGTTTACAACACGGTTCCGGTCAAGAGTCGAACTGTTTACGTCGAATATTGACGACCGAGGAAAAAGTGCGGGCACTTGACAAACGTACAGCATGCTGTTAGGGACAATCATCGAAAACGGGTAAGTAAAGACAACGATATATTACATATGCATGTAGAAAATGTGAGGGAACCCTTTATTGTCTCATGCTACGTTTTCCATAACAATGGCTCTCAATTGCTACATTATTTCTAATAAATCTTAAGAGAGAGTATTTCCATAATGCTGTTATGTAATAATTATAAGACGTCTATTAAATCCATGCAACAAATTGTTTTCAAAGCAAAAATTTTCACGAAGAAAACCTGTCCTTTCGTGACGTAAACAGAGAATTAAATCCTGAAAGTCTTTTCATTGTTATTGGGTAATTGAGAATTTTTCTGAATTTTTGTTTTTTGGAAACAATTTGTTGCATGGATTTTGTTGAGTATAATCAATGCGTGTTTAGATATAAAAATGATACAAAAATACAGCGCAGGCCATGAATACTCTTATGTTCCGTTCTTCATGTTCTACGTTCCGTTTTGTCGTTGTTCAGATCGTTTTGACGTATGGTCCTGTTATGTTGTTTAATTACATTTGGTTATTGAATCTTGTGTTTCGTGTATTCTCCAATTAATTCGTTTAAACCTGACAGATTTGATACACGTCTTATAATTGTTACACAACAGTGTTATGGGAATAACAATTGGAAAGATTGTCTGAGAATCGAGTTCGAAAGAAGTTTCATTATTTCCAGGAGAATGTACGAGGAAGATGGGCAACCCGATGATAATAAAAATCACAGCTCGAGGATTTCCGGTGGCTGACGTGGCTCTCGTGTCCCGCGATCGTTCGTCGCAATTTTTCTATTCAAAGGAAAGTGCGGGCTCATTGTTTTGCAAAGATATTACCCTCGCCGAATCATAGGCAGGACGCTTCGAAACAAGTAAAAAGCCCCGCGCGCCACGTGGTGCGTTATTGCTGTAATCCTCTTTCTTTTTGCGCGAAACATATGTACACGCATAGACCATCGACCATGAATTTCAAGCTCGAGAACGTCCGCAGCTGTTCCGCGCTTTTTACCGCTGAACAATGCGCACAATTCCGCTCTCTTCTGTAATTCCGCTTCTTCTTCTGCCAGAGAGACACGTCCTTCCTGTCCTCGCAAATTACACACTAACGAATAACTTCATTTATATTCGTATACGCGATTCATTGTGGCCGGGTACACTCCGACGCAAAAACAGGACGTACGTCACGAGTCCTGACGCGTATCCTTGATATCTAGGAGATTCTGCATAATTTCTTAATTCAAGGTGGCACAAGAGGATCGATCGGTCGTGTCATTTGCGATATAAAAATTAATTAGTGTACCCCTTGTCTTTTCAACAGAATTGGAAATTTCGAGGCCAACTCGAAGTGGGCAGATTGATGACTTCAACTTTTATTTGGTTCCAAATCATCATACAATTACTGATTTTCAACAGAATCGCCAACATCCATCGGAAACAACAATTTTCTTAAATGATCCACTGGTATGTACATAAGTACTTGAGACTATTTTCATCAGATTTGATGATCTGGATTTTATTAACGCTTCGCTTTTAATGTTCAATAATTTTGCTGTACCAAAAGAAAGTATAGAAATTTTCTTTTACATTGCAATCTTAAATGAAACTATTAGATTACGTTATTGAGAGTGTCTTGTTAGTTCATAATGAAAATTGCTGTTACAATTGATGGTTCCATTAAAAAGTGTTTAGCCATGAACCATAGATTTGTCAAAATTAAGCGATAATCACCGGTCGGTAATGTGTTAACAGATTCGAAATTGAGAAATGATGACACAAACTACATAGGAGCTTGATTGTAAAATAGTTAATAAAATATATAAAATTATAATAATAAAGATAGACGAAAATTCATAACTAGACTGCGAATCTTTGTGCATTTGTAGGTTCTAAAAATTTTCAGAAAATGCTAGAAAATAAAATTACACAAAATTTAGTACGATGTTTTTAGTTATTTCAGATCTACAATGACTACTACCACTGAAAATAAGATTTTATATGATTCGACTTTCTCTTAAAATTTGTCTACAAAAATTGAAAATTGCATAAACATCCGCAGTCTATTCATAAGTATAACTATCTTTTCAGAAGGAAAATATTGCAAGACTTCACTTGTAATTTTGTTATTTCTAGTTCCGGGATCGAGTTGACTCTTTGTGTACTACAATCAGAGATCGTTGTCCTATTGCAAGCGCAATTTTTTTCATTCAAAAAATTAAATTTCTTTCTAACAATGTTTATTTACAGACACAGTGAAAAACTAATTTGGCGTGTAACTAACGTGGATAATGTTGAAAAAATTCCGGAGAGCAAGCAGAGCAGTTCAATATGTGTGGTACGTGTATCCTTTTTCGTGGAAGTGTACGTAGTCGTCTAATGGCAATAAATGCAGCTATGTTAAAACGTCCTCCTGACGCGCTAGCGGAAAAAAAGCAACTCGATCCGGTCGGTCCTCTTTGAAAAAAATAACGAACCGACGACCCACACGCATACATAGAATTCTTATTCCCTTCGTCGTTGTTCCGTACAATTTCATTTAATTCTGCCTCATGTAAATAGCGGGCACGCGGCTAATTTTTCCCGAGGATCGTGCGCGGCAAATTTCTTTTGTGAGAGGGCATTGTTTATTCGTTAACTGGTTTGACAAACCCGGAGAAACGGACCGGGACGACATTTACAAACATGATGCAGAGGACAGGGGGAAATCTGCTCGAGATTTGCTAATGGCTTTCGCATTCTTGTTAGACTGCAGATTTTATCCATTTAACTTCTGATTTTTAAAAACTGCTAAAATACAATTGTTTTTTTACCATTGTTTACAACGAGAATTTCTAGCTTTGTCGTATAAATTGTACTTAGTCCTGTTCTTCACAAAAGAATCCCTATTTTCATGCATTTGTGCATTCTTTTATCTTTTCTCAAAATGTCAATGTTGAATAAGAATTGTTTGCATGATCGTGGACTGTTTAGAACAGTTTAAAACGCAGTTAGAATTTGTTTTTTTTTTACAAAAGGATTCCTACTGTGATGCGCTTGTACGCCCGTTTGTTTTAACTCGAGGCTTTTAGTAAGAATTTTTGAGACTGTTCAGAAATCTTCACAACACGGTTAGAATTAGAAGTTTGGTCGTACAAATTTCTCATGGCTTTTTCTTTCTAAAAGAATTTTTATTTATGTTTATTTCCGAATTTACCACAAATTATGCTCGCATAAATAATTTATTTAGCTTACTGTGAGATTGGTCACGAAGTTGACGAGCCACTCAACTGCCACGACTGCACAATTCATCGTCAGGAACTGCGGAAGTGTGTTTGACAGCAACGAAAGAGCAATTAAATTTATTTTGCTTTTATTCGTAAATAAATCCATTTTAACTTCACAAAGCGTGGGTGTGCAGCCACGAAACAACAATAACAACAACAACGTAGTGCCTACTTGTTGCCCATTACGTCAAAACCAACACAAATTAACCACAATAACCGAGGCAATCATTTCATCTCATAATAAATACAATGTTGCTGGAATTTTATTTAATTAGCTGATTTATTTCTCAGCGATCTATTTTCTGACGTAGTATTTCGATATTTATTATTCGATATTATATACGATATTTCATTTATTTATTCATTCGTGAATGCAGAATATTGTAAGTATTTACAAAGGAAAAATAAAGTAGTGCTGGAAATTATTTATATAAAATCGTTATTAAATTCTCCGGGTGACGAAGCTATAAATATTCGGCGCTAGAAAAATAGTGAAAAAAATTGAAAAAAAAGTGTTCATCGACACGCACCTGCTGCGCAGTCCAATTTTCGCATGCTTCACGGTTCCACGCTTTCTAGCTCCGAACAGCACGAAGTCGAAAATTCATAAAGTTTTATTTCTCTCACTGATAAATAATATCTCTGCCAATAGTCCGAAAATTCTGCAAACAATTCCATCGGCTCTATCAAAATGACATTTTTTAATTTAATTATTCGTGGCTGCTACAGAATTTTTGTCAAGACAGTAGTATTTTTGGTTTTTAATTTCAAACCATTTTATAAATTCTAGAAATATTTTCAATTCGGAGAGAAAAATTATTTAGAAATAGAAATACTTTCGATTCTAAAATAGAAATGATTTCGAAATAGAAATGTTTCCATTTCTAAAATAAGAATGCTTTTAATTGTAACATGACAATCATTTTAAAATATAAATATCTAGAAATTTAAAGTAGAAACAATTCAAAATAAAACTTTAAAATAGGAATATATTAAATTTTTTAATATTTAGAACTTTACTATAGAGTTTCAATTCTGGACTAAAAATATTTTTAAAATAGAAATATTTGAGGCTTTGAAAAAACAGTACCTCCAATTCTAAAATGTTTAGGACCTTGAAATAGGACTATTTTAAATTTCAAAACAAAAGATTTAAAACAGAAATATTTAGTTTCGAAATATTTTTTAAATTTTGCAACAAACATTTCCTTTAATTTTTGATTATTGTATTACGAAAGTTTATGTGTTTTTATAGTGATTGTTAGAGGCGTTAAAGCGTCTCGGGGGTCGTATCTCGAGGCAAAGATCTCTTTTCCCTGATTTCTGTTTCATTCCAGACGGCATGAGTTATGACCGATAATTATTTGAAGGCTCAGAACAAAGAAGGGTTGTGCCAGCGACGGGATTAGAAGGGGGAAGCATGTAAGCCGCGTAAATGATAACGGCGAACACTGTGCGCGGCAGACGATAAGACTTAATTGCCCTGTCGTTGTCTTTCTCTTTATCCGAGTTTCTCGTTCCGAGGCGCATCCGGATTTTCGAATTGATCCGATTTTCCTGACGCTCCAACCCTTACACCTCTTTCCGACATAATATTTTTAAATAAATCCTTCATTCTTCAGCTTTGTATTTAACTTCTTCCCCCGGACAATCTACTATTTGTATTTATTAAAAAATTGATGGTCTCTCTTCAAATCTGTTCGATCTTACTTCGATAAAATGCAGTATTGAAGTATAGATATCGACACGGAATTTTGTTCATAAAATGTGGAAATCTCCTAACATTTTTAAGGTATGTCCGGTACGAAGCGAGTTACGTCATTTTCGTGAACTTTTTTAACGCAGAAAGAGCATAGATATCAACATGCAATTTTCTTCACGAGACTCGTCAATTCTGCAGCTAACAAGAAATAATTTTATTAAATCAAAAATTAAAAAATTCACCAACAGAGGTGGAGAGTTTTTCGTTACTGTATATGTATATCAGTTTCATAGCATTTCTGAGTATCTGGTATACGTTTTCTGCTGATTATTCGCGAATATGTCGGCAACGCAGTCACTTACTTGCGTATTCCAATTAAATTGAATCGCGAGACGCGCGTCAAATGCCTGAGCCACTTTAAAATGGCCGACGGCGTTTCGGAGCCCCCCCCCCCCTCTCCAGCCCTCTCCAGCCACCACTTTATTCTATTTTCCACTACGAAATGTCTCTTTGTACAGTCTCCTCGCAGCAATTTAAAATTAATTACAAAAGTCGCGAAGATTCGAGTACGGTCTTCGTAGCTTCTTCTTTTCTCACGCTAGATTTATTCCCATTTTTAATTATGCCTTACAGTGGAACCTTCATTGTGCGAACTAGTATTCAGACCGTTTCATTATCCGAACTGGCTGCACTGAAAATGATTTGCTGCGTTCAAATATTATCTAATTTTATATTGTACCATTTGAATCTTTCTCCACAAAATATTGTAATTTTTAGTATAATGTTCTCTGCACTTAAATATTATTTATTTTCTTTCATTTTAAATTATATTACTCTTCTTCTCAATTCATTTTTAATACAGGGTGTCCCAAAATTCGTGAAAATCCCGAAAGGGGGTGGTTCCTGAGACCATTCTAAGAGACATTTTCCTTTGCACCAAAGTCAACTGCGGCTTTGTTTAGGAGTTATTAACGAAAAACACGGACCAATCAGAGCGCGACCTAGACGCGAGTTGGCACAGTCGGCCCGGCGCGCCAACTGTCGATTGGCCGACTGTGGCAACTCGCGTCTAGGTCGCGCTCTGATTGGTCCGTGGTTTTCGTTAATAACTCCTAAACAAAGCCGCGGATAACATTTTTGCAAAGGAAAATGTCGCTTGAAATGGTCTCAGGAACCACCCCCTTTCGGGATTTTCACGAATTTTGGGACACCCTGTATAGTATCTTCTGCCTTCAGATATTACTTATTTCCTTTTTCTGAATTTTATTATTGTTCTTTAAATAATCTATAACTTAATTTTATAATTATTTACGTGGCTAAACAATGTATTGTACTGTATTTACTTCTTTATAAAATAGTTCTCGACAATGTTGAATCTAGCAACCAAGTGATTAAATGTATCAACAACAGTTTTTGGGAATGCTTTCGAAATATTTTTGAGAAACGAACTTCGGGCGACTTCGTCCAAAGAAAACATGCTCGAATAAGAAGTTTTGTATTCAAATTCAGAGATCTCGGCATAACCGAAGCACTTTTTCTGCGGTGAGCAGAAGAGTCTCTGGACAGCGATTTCGACTTCAGATTCGAGAAGTTCATTGCATAACTTTGTTCCACTGCCTGACCGATTTCAGATTCCAAAACGATGTTCGCCTGCATCCGTGACCCTCATTTAAATACCGAGCAAAGGAGGACTCTCTCGGATAACTCAAATTCAAACAAGATAACTGCACGAAACTTTCGAAATTCCGTAGACATGCTGGAGGCAATATAATTTGTTTTTTATGGGAGCTTCATCCTTTTAAAGCACGACTTCAGACGTCGACGCAACTACCCTTAAGGGGGCCGGAGCGGCCGTGCAAGAGTGTGTGGGCACACGCACACATCGCTAAATTCGCATATACGTATATGCAATTACAAGGTTTACGACTTTTCGAAATTACGCTTCAGCGTTGCAAGGAGTAGTTCAGAATTGGTCAATTATGATTCCTAAAAGTCGTGGTACGGTGGGTACGGAGCCCAAAATGCATATTTTTACGTTATAGAGGAATAATTTGTAATATTCGGCGGAGACAAACAACAATTCGGCCTGTCACAAACGACAATACAGCACCTCGAGGTTCCGAAATTTTGCACTAGTAGCATGACAATCTGGTTCCGAAAAGTTTGACGGTTGGACGTTACAACTGTTCCAATAGAATACGGTTGATAATGCAGGTCGATATTATATTGTCCATCGATAATACAGTGTCCATCGTCCATGCAAACACTAAATTTATTGAACAAAAACACTGGTACGCGAAGCGGCTATCTTCTGACGTCTTGCTTACTTCGGTTGCCTCGTGACAGGCCAATACCAGTGGTGTTGGACAGGCAATATCTGCCGAATATTATAAATTACTCTAATAACGGTATAACGGTATAACGTACGACCTGCATTATCAGCCATATTCTATTGGAACATTTGTAACGTCCAACCGTCAAACTTTTCGGAACCAGATTGTCATGCTACTAGTGCAAAATTTCGGAACCTCGAGGTGCTGTATTGTCGTTTGTGACAGGCCGAATTGTTGTTTGTCTCCGCCGAATATTACAAATTATTCCTCTATAACGTAAAAATATGCATTTTGGGCTCCGTACCCACCGTACCACGACTTTTAGGAATCATAATTGACCAATTCTGAACTACTCCTTGCAACGCTGAAGCGTAATTTCGAAAAGCCGTAAACCTTGTAATTGCATATACGTATATGCGAATTTAGCGATGTGTGCGTGTGCCCACACACTCTTGCACGGCCGCGCCGACCCCCTTAACATTAGAGGTGCTTCTCTTGGTGACTACTCGAGATATTCGAGTGAACTAAAATGCATTTAGTAGTTACACTTCAGGTCTGCGTCGAGAATTTTTTCAGAAGTTTGAGTTTGTTACCGAGGGCAGAGAAAATTATTTTTTTAGAACGATCCTACTCGAGTTAAATAGGTTTTAAGATATTTGAATGAACCGAAACGCCATTTAATAGATGTTAATGGGCGATACAATTTTTATTTCTTTACAAATTTTAGTTCGCCGATTAAGCTCTGAAAAAGATTATTCACCAGTGATTTCCATTAACTTTACAATTATTTTTATTGATAACCAGTCAAGATATTTCAGTTAATCAAAAAGCATAAAATAGTTATATATTAGCTTCATTTTATGTATTCTTTTTCAAAATCGTAGGTGACTCGTACTGGACAGAAAAAAAATGATCGAAGTTCGTAAAATCCCAAGCTGATTTCTGAGGGAGAAACTGTTGCATTTATCATCGATTGTGGGCTGATTGGACACGTTCTAACTCTCTCAGCAGGTGCTTGGGTGGTTTCTAAGGTCCTAGACGGTTGTCTTGATTAGCTTGCATAGTCTTGACAGCGGCAATGAACTCGTCGTCATTGCACGCTCGACTTCCCTACTTTGTTTGCTTGGTAATGTGCATTAGTGAGCCAACGATCCGGACGTACGTGATAATTAGCATAGGGGATGGCGCTGTATCCTTGCGGGATGATGAAGCGTGACCAGAGACATGCGTTAATAAGCCTTGCTACGCAAACACTATTAAGAATTATGGGATCATTTCGAGCAGGCTAACTTTGTCCTTCGGAGTGTATTCCTCTTACTAGAGAAAACTTATTTATTCAGGGAGTTAACAAATTTAAATGTCTCATTTGACAATTAAGGTCATGCTGATTAATTTATTTTTTAAGCCTCCCAATCTGTTAAAAAAAAAATTAATATCAGGAATCATGATAAAAATTAATAACTGCAGTGTGTAGAGTATAGGAAATTGGAGAAGCTTTAATTCATCACTTTGCTGAATTTAAATTTGTTTTTTGTTATCTTTTGTATATCATATAAAGCTTTAGTTGTAGAAATTCGTTTTTTTTTTGGTAATTGGATTGTTATAGCTTATTCTGGTCGATGTACATAAATGAGATATTATATAATGATATGTATAAAATACAGGGTGTCCCAGCTAACTTGTCCACCTTGAATATCTTTGTTCTTTTTAAAGATACGTCAAATGTCTGAAGGACAAAGTTGAATGGTAAAATGGGGCTCGTAAGATACCAACAAAATTTTTTTTTTCATGTAATTTTTTTAGAGATATGAAGGTGACCTTGAAATCTCATGAAAAAATTACATGAAAAAAACATTTTGTTGGTATCTTATGAGCCCCATTTTACCATTCAACTTTGTCCTTCAGACATTTGACGTATCTTTAAAAACAACAAAGATATTCAAGGTGGTCAAGTTAGCTGGGACACCCTGTATAAGCCATCGAAGTTGTTAATTTTCGAACAATTTAATGGGAAGAAGCTATAGCCTTTCTCCTTCTGCAACGCTATTCATTTTCTTATTCGAATCTATTCATTGCGAGAGATATTTCTTTCTCTTGAACATAACGTCAGTTTGATCAATAATTATGAATAAAACTTCTTGAAGCGGAGGTTTCTCGAATAACAACTTACAGCACAAGAAATGCAACTTGAACGAACTAAAAGGTTAAAAACAATGAAACAACGTGTTTACATCGTTGAAGTCATTTCGAAGAAGCAAGCTACAAAGTCGGGAACAAAGTCTCCGCGGTAATTTTCTATAGCATAATCCGTTTCTTCTACAAAACGTCCACCCATTCACGAATAAGTTTCACCGTCGCACGAAAACTTCCCTCGCTGATTCCTCTGTTTTTTCCCGGCGTTTTCTGTTATCCAATTCGTCTGCTATCGTATTTTTCCCCAGCTTCTCTCCCGCGGAAGTCTTTCCCGACCAGGACGTCTTCTTGCCAAGTAGTTTATTCGTTTTTTATTCGTTAGAAACGGAAACGGTAAATGGACCGTGTTCGGAAACACGAGGCGAAATCAAGATACTAGAACCAACCGTCTACTCTGGCAACTTTTTACTATATGTATATGTACATATATTCCACACATTCGCTTCAGAACCCTCCACTTCCCACCCTATTACCATGCACACAATGATTATAATTCAACAATTACCGCGAACATTAATTTCGAGCAAGAATGTCATTAATGACAACCTGTATTAAGTGGAAAACTAGAAGATTATTTTTCAAATCGATTGCTTTCGCTTGTCAATGCCAATGATTTTAATCGTAAATAAATTCGAAATTTGCTTTATTATGCAATTGTTGATTTTAAACGAAATTGACAAGTGAACACAATTTTATTTAGAATAATTCAATAGTCAAAAATATAAAACATTTACCAGTAACTTCGAAGATCTGTATTGTATAAACAAATTCGAAATCAGCGAAGTGATGACTTAAACTACCCCCAAATTGTACGTGCACTTCATTATGCAGCTGCTCATATTTAACAAAATCGTGCATATTGACAGGAAAACACAATTTTCAAGGGTCTGTATTTGATAAACAAATACGAAATCAGCGAAGTGATGACTTAAACTACCCCTAATTGTACCTGCATTTCATTATTTAATTGTTGATTTTATGTTACATCATATTGAATGGCTAGAATAATCCATCAGTAAACAGATTTCAAACAAGGACGTCACTCATGAAACTCAAAATTTAATGGAAAATTGTTTTGCATGTTATTTCACATAGATTGTCAATGCCAACAATTTAATGAGGATTAACTGTCGGAAATTGTTTACAAAGTTCTTTGAAAGTTTCAATATTTTCCAATTTAACAACTGAATATACAAGTACTTATCTATTTCTATCTTGAAAACTATTTCTTGGTTCGAGTTGATTATTTCAATTCGGAAGTGCAATTAGATAATTTATATTTGTTGACAGCATTTTCATTTTACTAAACGTTCCTGATTAAGATACTTACCGAAAACAGTTTGTATTAACAAATTTTCATCTCGAGGCCTATTTTTCCAATTGCATCTTTCTTTATTTCAAGCTATTTGGTCCATCGGAAAACATTTTTGAACGGAGAACGAACTTCGCAAAATATTCGAAGTGAACAAAATTGTTTCCGATTGCAATTAGAGTGTAGTTAAATTTCTGTATTTCCTGGTTCCAGGTCAAAAGTCTGCAGTGTTTGCTCGGAGTAACAGTTAACTCTGATCGGTTAGAATATTCGTCCCCGTTTCCATTTCCCTTTCTCTCTCTCTCTCTCTCTCTCTTCGCTCACCTCCATTCACATTATCGCTGCTTCAACAATTCTATTTCGTGCAGCACTCGTGACAGGAATTCGCTTTGAAAAGCAAAGGAGACACGGAGGGAAATGAGAGCGGGACAGAAAAAAGAGGAAGGAAGGATCGTTACGAATTTCAACGATTCAGTGATCGCAGCGATTTATATGCATGTAGCACGCCAGTAACTTCTACTCTCTGGTGCAGCTTGTGTCTGCACCGGGATACTGGTGTTCGTGTGGCTCGATCGGCGACTTCGATTGATATGTGCGGGGCTTGCCAACAATACTCTAACACCAATTTCGAATTTTCGATATAGCTTTTCGTTTTTGACTGGAGATCAAACGTAGTAGAACATCGTTTATTGCTATTTGTTGAATATCGGCCTCCTTTTTCAAGTTGGACGAACGCAACAAATTTGAAAATTCTCCGACACGTTCACTCTAGTATACCATACACCTCGATCAATTTTTACCAATTTTTTTAACTGAAAAATTAATTGAAAAATGAATAGAAATGCATCTCAAGGTGAAATCTTTATTATTGGAATTAGTTGTCCGTGATTTTCCATGATATAAAATTAATATGGCAATGTAAGAAATGGCCTGTAATATTACTGATTTAAACAAACAAAGAATTAGTGCGATCGAATCAATAGTTTTCGATATAAAAATTCGTAAGTACACCCTCGTTTATTACATCCTGTCACTTTGACTAAAAATTATAAGTTACAAACAAATTCGAAATCAGCGAAGTGATGACATAAACCCCTTTTAGTTATACGTATACTTCATTATGTAATTGTTGCTTTTAGACAAACTCCGCTACATCGACCTGAAACAATGGCCACCTCCAATTTCATCAAACGAACTGGACTTGAAATATTCCCAAAAAAATCTGAGACTTCCCGGATCGACTTTTGACACTGTGTACACAATGCTAAGACAATTGACAAGGTCCACAAGGTAGTCGATCCCCCGGCGAATCATCCGTGTTTACGGTCGGGGTGCTCGGAAAGCGTGGGAAAAGCGATGTCAAAGAAGAGGCGAGACTGCAATCGAGAGTAAACATCGGGGAACGGGGGAAGGTGGATGAAAGTCAGCTGGAAAAAGTTCGAAGGACAGAGGGGAGGCACGAAGAAAAAAGAAGTAATTAATTTCGTGACGCCAATTCTATTTGCTCGACGTCAGTTCCAAGCCCGCACATTCGTCATCGTGCGTCCACAAAATTATTCGAATGGCAGAGGTGAAAGAATCCGCTGTGCTGCATACCGTATGCGGAATCCGCTCGCGGGCAAATTGAAGGTAGACGGGTTTAATGGCGGACAGATTGTCCAGCCTGCGAGTTCCAGTTACCTATAACTCGCTGATGCGATATTTCGCCCGGAAACGGAAAGAAAGAGAGCGAGAGAGAGAGAGAGAGAGAGAGGGAGAAAGAGCTCGGGGCAGTTTTTATCGGTTGGGACGCTCACCCAGCCAAGAAAATTTACACTGTGTTTCAGAAAATTCTGAACGCTTTGATTTTACATGAAATGTGCTGTTCCGGAAGTCCGGACCAGAATTGGGAAATGTCAGAACCGTGGTTTGTTTAAACAATGCACCGGACAGCGCTTCATTCACGCAGTAATGAAATAATTACATAATACAGGGAACCCCTTTATCATTACTTGTAATGCAAATCTAACTATTTATCAATATTGATGACTGACCATCAAACCACGTCTCGACATGAATACATTAGCGACGGTTATAATTTTTTACTTAAACTACTTTTCATGTTGGTGTTACATTGAAATCTCATTTTCTTCATACTCCGATTTTGTAATACAGAAAATTGTTTAATTGTTGCAGTAATCCCTTGAAAACTAGGATCAAGAATATTATGAATTTTTATCTCGAAAACTATTTACACGGTTCTGTTGAATCTTTTTCATACCGATCTGAAGCTGTGGAAGTTTTCTTTAAATACGAAATGACATGAAAACTATTGCTATACAGGGCGACCGAAAAGTGTTGACCTTTCTTGAAAGAAGAGATTCCTGGGGTCTCATTGGATGTAACTTCGAATAACTTCAGGGACCATGTATTTCGAGGAAGGACAACATTTTTGGGACACGCTGCACTCTTTAAAGCTTTTGCAAGCAATCTATCTACGAATTTCGATCTGGATTGAAAACGAGATTTCCGGCAAAGTAATTCCGACGCCGGGCTATAATTTCGTACGTGTAGCATAAATGTCGGGGCTGGAGGAGGTGTAGGGACACGCACTACGTCCTCTAGAGTCACTATAGCCAGTCACTGCATCGATAAAAGTATCCTCGGATCGGCGAAGTTGCTTTTATTGCGGCGACGTTATTTTTCTATTGCTATTGAAATAGGTACTCAACGAAAGATGCTGATGCCGCTGCAATGCGGCAGAGAACGATAAAAATCTCTGAAGTTGCTTTTACCGGCATAATGGCGGACGTACGGTTTTTACGCGATACCGGGGAAACGGACGATTATGTAAGGCAGTTCGTTCGGGGAAACTTTTTCGTTACGTTCCCGATACCTGCTATTAACGCTAGACATGTTACAGCCGTTCCGTGAAATTGTTGCAGCAACGCTGCAGCCTGCTACAAACATAATCAGATTCTGGACAATCGGATCGCTGCGATTTCGCGACCTCATTCGACGCGCGATGTACCTCCAAATATATTCGGTCGATCGTTGCGCCATTGCATTCGACAGGAAAATAAGAACGTTTTCGAGGAAGTAGGGCAATTTGGTTGAAAATTAACTATGATATAAGCTACAAACAATATTGTACAAACAATGTTGTTTATGTCTTCAGTTTGCTTACTTCGAATTTGTTTAAAAAATACAGTGGTTTAGAGATAGAATAAAATTGTAATATTTTTGGCTATTCACAAGTGTTCTAAATATAATTATATATATATTTTCCTGTCAATATAAGCAGGATTTTATTTAGAAAGTACAATTGCATAATGAAGTGCACGTACAATTAGGGGGAGTTTAAGTCATCACTTCGCTGATTTCGAATTTGTTTATAAAATACAGACCTTTAAAGATAGCATAAAAATTGTAAGCATACATTTTTGATTAATAAGTCCGAATAAATCGTTTTTCCCAGTAGATGTCAAGGATTTGGTTTAAAAGCAACAGTTGCATAATGAAGTGCAAGGATAACTAGGGGGAGTTTATGTTACAATTTTATGCACGTGAAATTTGTTTACAAAATACAGACCTTTAAAGATAGCATAAAAATTGTAAGCATACATTTTTGATTAATAAGTCCGAATAAATCGTTTTTCCCAGTAGATGTCAAGGATTTGGTTGAAAAGCAACAGTTGCATAATGAAGTGCAAGGATAACTAGGGGGAGTTTATGTTATAATTTTATGCACGTGAAATTTGTTTACAAAATATAGAGGTTCAAAGCTTGGCATTTTTACCAAACTTCATACAGAGGACACGTTCATGAATTTTTATCTGGGAAACTAGCTGTCCGATCTTATTGATTCTGTTTTGATTTCAATCTGCAAGGCTTCCTTTATGATAAAAAAACAAATTCTATCAGAAATCAAAGAGTTAATAACTTTACTTTTGAACAATGCTTATACATTTTTTTTTTTTCAAAAAGTTTAGGTGTGATTAAGCTGGTTCTTTTTCTGTTCCGATCTAGAATGTTTAAATTTTATTATGGTTAAAATTTTGGCAAAATTTCAAACTGCAAATTTTTGTAAAGTTTGTTTGCCGCAGGAAATATACTCTTATTTCAGAAATTGAATGGATGTGGATTTCTCCGAGATATTTCTAGGATATCATGGGATCTTAACGGAGAAATATGATTCTCTGCTGCTTTAATGTTTCGCGGGACTATAGATTGAGTTTGTTTGTAGTCTTCGGACTCATTGCAGCGGCTAATATCGCAGAAAACTCGGAAGAAAGGGGATCCGGAATGAAATCTATTTCGAATGATAAAAAGAGAGACTTGTTCCAGAATTGAATCCATTGTCGAAGCATTACACGCACCGCAATGAAAGGAAACGCGGAGGGCGATCAAATGGATGAACTAAAAGATTCCAGTCGTTCGCAATGAAAGCAGCGCGGCGAACAGTCATTTATACTATTGAATCGCGTGCCGCATTGTTTGGTTTATCAATGCGATCTGGTAACGAATAAACGCATCGCAATGGTTACTCTTATCAAAATACCCAATTTTTCAAATACCGTTACTACAATGTCCAATCGCTTCTCAACATTTGATACTTTAAGCACCAATTAAATATTCAGATTCGATCACATTGGGATTAAATCAGAATGTAATGTAAATTAAACTGGATTAAAATTTCTGATTGTGTATATTTTTGTTTTACACTACATGGTGGTCCACGCAATTGTATCAAGTCATAACTCCGTTATTATTGCAGTTACGAAAAAATGCCAAAGGAGAAAGATAAATGGTTCGAAGAGCACTACATCTGTAGGCCTTTAAATTGTTTTTTAGATGCAGCAGTGCATGTGCAATTAACAATTGCATCATTTCTTTAAATAGAAAGATATTTTGGAAATGATATTGATGAAGTGTTAAATAGATTAGGTTAGGATCAATTCAAAACAATATTGAAATGCTCCTTCAAATCGGGAAAAAAATTGATGACACAACAAGGGAATTAATTTAGGAGCAATTGGCGAAACAATGGGAAGATAAATGGAGTAATGAAGGAGATGAAAAACCGGAATTACGGTTTCGATTATTTCAAATATTGCCTGGCCATTGGTGGGCTTTAGACAGGGCAATTAGCGCAATTCGTTTTCAATGTATCAAGGGCGTCACGAGTTTTACGAAATAATCAGGAAAATCCGAAATACGTACGGCGATAATTAACTGGAAGTCTGTCCAATCCGAGTCGCTCTAATTCCCCTAACGATTCTTCCCGATTATTATAAATCCGTTGAGACACGCGTCAGAGATCACACTTTCTATTGATAAAAGTTTAAAACGAATGATACAGCGAGTATAATTATTTTATGTATCTCTTCGTAGTTTTTGATATTGTATTAATTTTTACAAGGCAAATAATTACATATGATTTAGGTAATACTTTCTAGATTGAGATAGAAAAGATACCCAACTCGATGAAACAACTAATTTTTTAAATAAAAATTCACTAGTAGCCTTGTTCCTTCGTGCAAGTGGGCGAATATTGCAAAATTCAGAGAACTGTGCCTGCAAATTTTCATCTCGGGAACTCTATTTGTCCGATTAAGATTAAAACCACAAACAATTGTCCTTTTTTAATTGAAAATTTACGAAGAATTACATCAGGACGAAATTTAGGAAATAAGAATCTAAGAGACATTAATAACTTCTTGTCACACACACAATATATTACAAAATTGTTTTTTTAATGAAGAAAAAAACTGTTTATGAAAATCCGAACCGTTCTTGATTGAGATGGAGAGAGAATCAACTTGATCGAACAAATAGTTCGCAACATAGAAATTTAGAAATGCAATTTTTCGTGAAAGTGTGAGTAAAATTGGAATCTTTTCAAATTCTTATATGGACAATACATGATTCATGGTATATTTAGCTAACAAATCGAAAATCAGTAAAGTGATGACTAACAAGACTGCGGATTTTATGTATTTATGACGAAAATGGGTACGTATAATTTAAAACAGTGGAGATATTACAAAGATATTAAAAAGATGGCCAGGCCATCAGTGTATTAGTTTCGCCTTAACAAAATAATCAAAAGAAGAATTAAATTTTTATTTAGCTCCTGTGTCTCGCAATCAACGTAAACATTTTTTATTTTGCATGAAGATCCGCGGTCTTGTATAGCGATGACATAAACCCCCCTACTTTCCCCCACACTTCATTGCAGAATACGTGATTTGGATCGAAAAGGTCTTCGGCTAGAGAAAGCAACCGATTTGTCTCAAGTTCATTATCGCCGTTCTCATAGATGAAGCAATTGTTCCGCCGATAATTTCGCAATTAGCAGTATCCGGGAGCACCGAGCACAACAAGCATTTGTTTAGGTCTTGGAGAGGGTACGAGAGCGAGAGAGCGAGAGAGAGAGAGAAAGAGAGAGTGGTTGTTTCTGTGTGTTCGATTCAATTCCGTGGACTCCATACGACCGTTCCGAAAATCGTCGTTAAGTCGTTTAAAGGCAGCGCGGGATGTAACCGAGGCAGGGCACGCCTGGATAAACCGTCATTGCCACTAGACCGGAACGAGCGTTCATTTAGATTAGGAATCTTAATACAGCAGTTATCTCCCGGCCTCCTTGTCCCCTTTCTTTTTCCCGTTCTTCGGCTCATCTTCGTTCTCGGGCTGTCGTGCCCGGTGAGTTTTTGTCGCTGGCGTTTCTACGTTCCTTACTTCAAGACGGAATGGCGGCCTATCTAGATAAGGAGCCAAGACGCTCTTATTTTTCGTCTTAAAAGAGTTCGCTCGCGTTACTTCCTCTCTCCACCGTCACTTCCTCTTTTCTCTCTCTCTCTTTCTTTCTCTTTTCCCACTCCTCGTCCGTAAACTTCTTCCCTTCGCAATCCTGCGAAGAAAAATCGTGAAAAGCCAGGGAAAAAGCGTGGCAGCCGGTGACACCGGTGAAATCCTTGCTAGGCGTGGCTTTAAAAGCCTTCGTCCTACCACGGTTTTTACCCGCGGTACGTTTTTTTTCCAGGCGTCACGCACGTTTTTGTTACGCACCGAGCGCTCTCCTTCACTATTTCAACAACCGCAAACTCAAATACGATTTTCTATGTTACAGGATCGATTTTTCGATGAAATAAAGTTGGATAGAGCGAACCTACCGGCTCAAAATGAAAAAAGATTCCAGTCGATACGATCGGTAGTTGTCGAGATAAACATTCACGAGTGCAGCCTTGTACCTGAAGGTAATTTTCGTCGAAAAATCGGAATATTTAGCGATTTACATTTTGTAAACAAATAGAAAGGCAGCAAAGTGATGACTAGACAGCGGATCTTTATGTAAAATAAATATGTTTTGTATCTGATTTGCAACAAACTGGAGCGAAAGAGGAGTTTATTTTCTTACTTGATACGTTTAATAGGTCGAGAAGAATATAATAGTATTTTAAAATTCTTGTGATGTTTTTCTATTCTAAATTAACCTACTCACTTCTGTCGTAAACGCATAAAATCCTCATTAAGTTTCCCTACATGACTGGCGCAAGCAATTTTCAAGATAATAACTAGCATGGATATATATATGCTAAGAAACTTTTACAACTTCGAAGTCCTGTATTTTATAAACAAACTTGAAACTGGCAAGGTGATAATGTAAACCCTCACTAATTTTCTCTGTAATACATCATACAATAATTAAATTTCAATAATAGATCGCTGGAATAAACATTTAATTAGCATAATGACCCATTGCCAAGATTCAGAGTTGTGCAGAATGACAATTGAATTACACTGTAATTCAGTCATATTGTAATTTATAATTCAGATCAACATTCATTCTACATTCGTAATTGCAATTGGAGTACAATTATAAAATAGCGTTACGTATTATGAACGAGGACCAGGAACAGAAACTACAACGCATAGACACTTCTTCAAAGTTCTGGACTATAATTTCGAGAGATATTGTATTTCAATTACACATCTGATTAAAATACTTTAGTAGTTGAATTAATTGAAAGGTTTGAATCATGTAATTCAGTTACGACGTAGTTGAATTGCTATACATATAATTGAAATACAATGTAATTCAATTCTGTAATTGAATTAGCACAACTCTGCCAAAAAAATCGTGACTTCAAATCAGAGCTGTGCTAATTCAATTACATTGTAATTCAATTACACAATTGAATTGCATTGTATATCAATTATATAGTAATTCAACTTCGTCGTAACTGAATTACATAATCCAAACCTTTCAATTAATTCAATTATGTACTAAGTATTTTAATCAGATGTGTAATAGAAATACAGTATAATTGAAATATACAATATAATTAAAATACAGCTGTCCAAATTATAGCCCAGAACTTTGAAGAAGTGCTTATTTGCTGTCTATGCGCCGTAGTTTCTATGCCTCGTCCTCCTTCATACTACGTAACGCTATTTTATAATTGTACTCCATACAATTGTAATTTAATTACAAAGTGTTTTATAATTGTACTTCAATTTCAATTACGAATTACATTGTAATTTAATTGAATGAAGATCTGAATTATAAATTACAATATGACTGAATTGCAATGTAATTCAATTACTTTGTAATTATAATTCCTGGGAGTAATTCAATTGCAATTCTGCACAACTCTGCTTCAACTACCTGTATTTTTATAAATAATCTCGATTCTAGAATTTCGATGTCAAAAGGTCGACGATTTTCTTTCACACCCTCTGCATTACGTCACACAATGATTGACTTTCGCAAATATCCGCGGCATCAATTATAATAGAAAAAGAGACTCATCGGACGATCCCAGAATCAATAGCTACAAATTAAATCCACCCAACTGGAAATCTTTCTACCTCAAAAAAAAAAAAACACCATCGGAATAACAAAAACAGAATTACCATATCATAATCACCGTGGAATCCCCTGCAACTTTTATTCCGGCCATTTTTTCCTCGGACACAAACGGTTTGCGATTGATTCAATCCTTTCCGACTCACTGGCAACTTTTTCGTGTTTGGACGTCCGACAAACTCGATTTGGCGTGATAACAAAACGGCTCGTTTTTTCGATGGATCGGATCGCTGCTCCGGAAGCTCCCGGCAAGATAATTAATGACGCAGGGCCGCGAGGGAAAAAGTATAAATAGATTCGTACACGATTAGCGATCGCGGATCCATTTGGGAGTTGTGTCAGGGGTCGCAGAGTGTGTGTGAGAGAGAGAGAGAGAAGGAGAAAGGAAGAATCGGAGAACGTTGACACGATTACACGATGTCGGCTGATAGATGAAGACTCGAAGAGGGCGCACGAGGTATCCTGCGAGGCGCGAAGAAGGAGGAAACGGCGCTCTGAGGCCGTAGAGATTAGCCAGGGAGAGGGTGGATAGAGGGCCGCGAGGCGAATAAAGAAGGATAAGATTGATGCCGCCAAGTAAATTGAACGTTACGAGTGACGACGGCCCGACAAAGCCCGCAATTCTCGCTGGAACCGTTATTTATTTCATTCGGATGAACCCGGAGCCGTGTTCCCACAGAACGAAATCATAATCTAGCGTTTGCTTGCTTTGTCCGCGACTTATAGGAAAAATTCATCGTACTTAGTTCTTACGTTGCTTGGAAAATAATAATGTGCGCGAAGGAAATCTATTTCGATGATGTGGGGCAATGAGTTTAGAGTCTCGAGTTTGCAATTTCGAACAATTTTGCCGAAAATCAAAATGCTGTATGGTGAACTACAAGGGAAATTAGGTGAGGTTTAAGTCATCAATTTGCTCACTTCGAATTTGTTTAGAAAATACACACCATTGAAATTAACGAAGATATTTTTGTCTAATGCATTATTCAAGTGTTTTGCAATGGATATCGGCGATTTTCTTAAAAATCACTGGTCGTATAATTATGCACAAGAAAAATTAGTAGGAGCTTAAGTCATCAATTTGCTCACTTCGAATTTGTTTAGAAAATACACACCATTGAAATTAACGAAGATATTTTTGTCTAATGCATTATTCAAGTGTTTTGCAATGGATATCAGTGATTTTGTTAAAAATCACTGATCGTATAATTATGTACAAAAAAATTAATAGGAGTTTAAGTCATCAATTTGCTCACTTCGAATTTGTTTAGAAAATACACACCATTGAAATTAACGAAGATATTTTTGTCTAATGCATTATTCAAGTGTTTTGCAATGGATATCAGTGATTTTGTTAAAAATCAAAAAAATTAATAGGAGTTTAAGTCATCAATTTGCTCACTTAGAATTTGTTTATAAAATACAGGTCTTTGAAGTTGCTAATAATTCTCACTCTCATGAAAGGGTGTATTGATAAATAAGAGCGTATTTATGAATTTTCATTTCGAAAATAATTTTTGTATCAATTATTAGAAATTATAAACAAATTCTATCAATTTCAGCCAGAGGACACTCATATATGTTTGTTAATATTATAGAACGAGTTTTCCGAAGAAAAAGAAATTGTATACAAGGAACAAAACGTGATTATAATAAAAAAAAACAATAAACTCAATCAGACAAGTGTTTGCAAGATAAAAAATCTATCATAAATAACATTGAATTATGCAACTTCTCTGTTCATTTAAATGTGTGATCCATTATTTTCCTTCACCGTCTAATGACAAGTAAGATAGAACTTGAAATGCTACTATATTTTGTGAGATAGCATGCAAAAACAATTTTCGAATTAGATACCACTTAATGAAATACGTTTCATTCTCCATTATCAAGCTGCTTTGAGTTATAAAGCGCCCAATAGGAGGTTGTAATGCAAAATAGATTGCTCATTTCATCTTATCTTGTTTAAGGTAGCTAAAATTCCTTCCAGGGGGATCAAATTTACACCGCAATTGATTTACAACGTAATACAAAACTTTCTGATGAGGTAATATAAGTTACAACTTTACTTGCTTATGGTTTACGAGTTTAACAGATAAGCAAGAGTAATCGTTGTACCTGATTTAGCTCTCTAACCTGTTCTTTCTATTCACAAAACCATCAATTTCTTTATTTTCTACTAAATAATTTTATCGAAACAATCGACATTATTTGTCAACTGTATGACGAGTAAACTTACCAAACACAGTATGGTCCAATAATGTTTACCATTAATTAATAATGGTCTAATAATTCTCTCCATTAACAATACTAGAATATATTTTATTTTTCTGAAAGCTGATAAAAATGGTTGGAATTAATTTTTCACAAAAATCTGTGAATGAAGAGAAAATTGAATTTGTAGCTGAAGAATGTACGATATAATGAAAGCACGGACAGTATTATCTTGACCTACAATTTCCCGAGATTATTTTCTTAATAACATGATTGGCTTGCAGCATCATTATTTTTTATTCCAGGAAATCGATCGTCCAAGCCCAGCACAGTGGAAAATGGAACTAATAAAAAAGCAGCGACCATTTTAAGCATCGAGAGCCTCTGAGGCGGAAGAAAATCAGACAATAATGTACTGTATCGGCTCGAGTAGAAGTCGATAAGGTATCGTTGGTCCTCGGACACTTATTAACTCAATCTCGCAACGTGTATTGGCCTGATTCCTAAACAGACGGAATTGCCAATCGGGAAAGATAAGCGGGCGAAGAAAGTAGCGGAATATCGGCGTTCTCCTCCAAACGGATTAAGTATAGAGCCCATTCAACGGATATCCTCCGGAGGATGTCCAATCCTGTGTAATTTCGAAGCTGCTCCGCGGAAACCACAATTGAAAGCTCAACAAGGAGCAGGAGGGCATTGTTAAAGTAATTTGCTCGCTAGAAATTAATTTTTCGATGAACTAAAAATCAGTATAATAGGCTGAACCTTTCGGAATTGAGTAAAGAAAGATTCAACTCGATCGGACAAATGGTTTTCGAGATAGAAATTCGAAAGTACGAGCTATGTTTACTTGGTAAAATGGGAAAAAGTTGCAAAATACAACTCAAAAAGGAGCAGCAGGGCTTTGTTAAAGTAATTTGCTCGCTGGAAATTAATTTTTCGATGAACTGAAGATCAATATAATAGACTGAACCTTCCGGAATTGAATAAAGAAAGATTCAACTCGATTGGACAAATAACTTTCGAGATAAAAATTCGTAAACATTTTCACTTGGTAAAACGTGCAAAAGTTGAAAAATACAAAAAAGTTAAGAATTTTTATCTCGGCAAGAATTTCTCTCCGACTCAGTTGATTCTTTTTTCGTTACAATCAGAAAGGTTAGGCTCACCGTAAACAATTTTTTCACTTCGAAAAATTAAGGTTTTGTCACTGTGAAGGGAAATAAGTTTCTTCGAGATGAAATTCCCAATTTGCTTATTAATTTTTAACAGTACGCAACAAATATTTCGTAGAAAAAGAATGCTTCGCGGTGCACCATACTTTCTTGATTAAAACGAAGTAAGAATCAGCTCAATCAGACAAGTAGTCTCCGAGATAAAAATTCATAAGTGCAGTCCTGTGACTGCACCAGTGACTCCTCTCACGAAAGTGATCTAATATGGTAAAATTCATCGTGATCATGAATTCTCGGGAACTAAATGAGCTGATCCTTTCTTTGTTACAATCGGCAAGCTTTGGATCATCGCCAACAGTTCTCATTTGATCAGAAAACTAGTTTGTAATATCGAAAATTATAAACAAACCTCAATCACCTATCAAACAGCTATCACATAATCTAACATCACATATGATACATAAAACACAGCTCTGTGTATACAAAAAAATTATTTATAATAGATCCGACAATCTCAGATTCACATGAAAATACATTCAACCCGCTGCAACAAATGGTATACAGGGTGAGTCACCAAACGTTACCACCTCAAATATCTTTGTTGTTCCTAAAGATACGTAAAATATGGTAAGGACAAAGTTGAATGGTACAATGGGGCTGACACGATGCAAAAAAAAAAATTTTGTTTTTATGTCATTTTTTCAGAGATATGAAGGTGACCTTCATTTTTTTAAATGGAATGAGGTATTTTTTAATACATCAATCGATGCAGCTGGACATTCGTTATAATAAAGTACTACCCTATGTATGTCGAAAAGTTATTAGTTCAGGAGATGTTTCAATTTAAATAACTCTAAAACACCATTACTGTCGTGATAAGACGTTACATAAGTAAGTAAACACTGACGTCGTAGTACGACAGTAATGGTATTTTAGAGTTATTTAAATTGAAATATCTCCTGAACTAATAACTTTTCGACATACATAGGTTAGTACTTTATTATAACGAATGTCCAGCTGCATCGATTGATGTATTAAAAAATACCTCATTCCATTTAAAAAAATGAAGGTCACCTTCATATCTCTGAAAAAATGACATAAAAACAAAATTTTTTTTTTTGCATCGTGTCAGCCCCATTGTACCATTCAACTTTGTCCTTACCATATTTTACGTATCTTTAGAAACAACAAAGATATTTGAGGTGGTAACGTTTGGTGACTCACCCTGTATATCCGAGATAAAAAAATTCCCAAACCCACCCTCCTCCAATTAAAAATTGTAAACAAACACTTTTGATTGTACAAGGAAAGTTGAAAAATCGGTCGAGCAACAAAAGTCGGCAGGCTTGTGTCGAACTCCTCCATATCTGACCTCACTTGCTCCTGGAGGGGTGTATAATCCGAAACAATAAAAGCGGCAAGTGCAGGGAAGAAGTTTGTTTCTCGAAACAAGGGGAACAGCTGCTCGTGGCTCGTATTTTACCGGGTTCCTCTCGTTTTTTCGTTTCAACGGTACTTTCAGAATGCGATTTAATGTCGCCCTACCCCTTCGCCCACCACCCCACAGCCCTCGGTCGCCGGGGATATACGCATAGGGTATGCAACGACCTTAAAAGAGAGGATAAAGTATAGCCGAGGCAGAGAACGAGAGGAGAAACAGTGCCGTAACACGACAGTTTCGTCCTGGGTGCTGTTACGGAAGAAGAAATGGCCGATTCAGATGAGTGGGGGGAGGTAGCGTCGTGTGGGAGGCCGGGTAACCAAGATTTACATTTTTTCGCGGAAATGAAAATACCGAGGAACTTGGGGCTTTTGATCATTCTTTTTCCAAGAAGTGGTCCTGTTCAGAAACAAAATGGCGATAGAAAGTACGTACATTGAAGTTTATTAATATATTTCTTGTTTTTGTTTTCACTATGTTAATCTGAGTGTCAGCGTTCCTTCTCGCAGCCCGTCTCCATTTCCAAGCAAGGACCTCAACTAAAATTGCTATATCTTTTACAATTGTTTATGCTTTTTCGTGAAGAAATTACGAAAGATATTTGAAGGTACACTCTTCCAAATAAAAATAAAATCACTGCATAAAGTAAGCAGAATGTTGAAAAAAATTTATTTTCAACATAGAGTGCCCTGCGAAATGTGCCTTCAGAGATATGATCACATCTTTAACAATTGTCATGATTATTGCATAAATAAAATTCAAGGAATAGTAGGAAAGATGTACTTTTTCTGTTGAAAGAAACTTCATTTCTCACAAACTCATTAATTGCAAACTTGTAAAACGTTTTAAAAAAAAGTACATTCAGGAAAATGACTATATCCCCTGTAATTATTAATATTGTGTCTTGAAGAAATTATGACATATGCTCAAAGCCACGATTTTGCCAATAAAAAAATGGCTTCATTGCAAAACGTCGACGGGTTTCAGGGAAAAAATTCGCATATTATAAGATATAGCCGAGGTAAAAAAACGAGGGGAGAACAGTACCGTAACACGACAGTTTCGTCGAGGGTGCTGTTATAGAAGAAGGAATGGTAGATTCGAAAGAGAGAGAGAGAGAGAGGGGTGGTCGGGGTGGGGAGAAGGCACGCGAAGGCGACCGGGTAACCAAGATTTACATTTTTTCGGGGAAATAGGTTTCGCGATAAAAGGATTTCGAATAAAATTTAACTCGGCTGGTGCGCCGGCCCGGCTAGGTATTTTGATTTAGTAGTCGTTTGAGAGTTGGCAAGCTCTTTGGAGCGCCGCCAACATTTTTATGTTATTCCCCCCGGAGCCCCCAACCCTGTACCAAGGGCCACCGCCCCGTTTTTGTCATTTCTTCCGAGCTTTCTTTTCCCTTTTCTCCCCCTTCGAACATTTCGCGCCGAGTCAGTCGGAAACCAAACACTGAACGACTGCGGCGATATCAATGTCGTAAAACGTTTATGAACCAGTGCTGCATGCTGCCTATAGTCTTCCGCGTTCCGCGCTGTGCGAGTATACTGTACGCTAAGGGTCGAAGGGACTGTGCACCGAGTGAAATGAAACCGGGAAAGTGCAGGGTATGATGTGGACCGATAACAGCTGGAATAACTCACTAGTCGTTCGTTTGATCAAACAATGTTTTATGCGAAATTCGTTCTCTTCGAAAGAGCCTTTCAGACGAGTGCAGTTTCATTTTCTTATCTTGTGTACTTCCCTAGATAGAACGTGAAAGCGTATTAGACTAGTGTTCTGTGCAGTACGAGTTGATAACTGCTGGAGTGCCTCGCTAGTTGTTCGATTGATTAAACAACGTTTTATGCGAAATTCGTTCTGTTGCATTAACAAAATAGAAGGAAATTAAATAAATGGAAATTTTTCAAAGTATTCTGCGAAGAACGTGAAAGCGTATTGAACTGGTGTTCTGTGCAGTACGAGTTGATAATTGGTGAAGTACCTCGCTAGCTGTTCGTTTGATCAAACAATGTTTTATGCGAAATTCGTTCTGTTGCATTAGTAAAATAGAAAGAAATCAAATATGGACATTTTTCGAAATATTCTGCGAAAAACGTGAAACTGTATTGGGACTGGTGTTCTGTGTGGTACGAGTTGATAACTACTGGAGTATCTCGTTAATTGTTCGTTTGATCAAACAACGTTTTATGTGAAATTCGTTCTGTTGCATTAGTCAAATTAAAGGAAATCAAATATGGCAATTTTTCCAAGTATTCCAAATTCAGTCTGCTCCGTGAAGCCAAAGATTTTTCGTCGTTCTCAAAATCAACATTGATCTAAAGATTGAAATCTGCGCTTTCAAACGAGTTAAAAAAAAATTATCCACAAGTTTGTTTCTCGTCATTCTGCGACGGTTTGAACGAAAAGCGTGTCTCATTTTCGTGATGTCTGACGCGAACAACTTTATACTACTTGAGTGCCTGTTATATACACGTGATATAGTAATTCAGGACTATTTAACAGATCAAGTTTAAGTACCCATTCGGTTGAATAGCATGGTCTCGAGTTGCTGGCAGTTTCCAGTACACTTTTGTATTAAGGAACAGTTAGGGGAGTGCAAGTTGCTTTTTTGTATTTGGAAAATATCAGACTTCCGAATTTGTAACTACCTGACAAAAAATCGTACAGCGATCAACCTAGGCTCATTTTAAACCTCAATTCATGTGCTATCCAGCCTAGCTAGTTATTTTTTCTGAATGAAACTTTCCTATTAGTAATCACATGGAAAAGTAGAAATGACAATTTTAGACAATTTAACAAACTTAAATTATTCTATAATATGAAATAATTTTTTCCCGATTTTTAAACCACCATGGATTTGAAAATTGAAGTTGTTGCTCTTTCAGACGAGTTTAAAAAATCAACCCTAAGATTTTTTTTCTCGCCATTCTATTGCTGTGTGAATAAAAAATGTGGCTTATTTTCGCGATGTCTGACATATATCACTATGTACTACTTGACTGACTTAAAAACTATGTTAATTAGGCGACAAAAAATCGTATAGCAATGAACTTAGGTTCATTTTAAAGCTCCACTTGTACTCTTCCCAGCCTACCTAGTTATCTTTTCCAAATAAAAATTTTCCTATTATTAATCGCATGGAAAAGTAGGAATGATAATTTTAGAGTATTTTCCCAACTTAAACGATTCGACAGGGTAAAACAATTTTCTCCCGTTACTTCAACCACCATGAATTTAAAAATTGAAGTCGTTGCTTTCAGACGAGTTTAAAAAATCCGTCCTAAGATTTTTTCTCGCCATTCTGCAGCAGTTTGAACGAAAAATGTGATCGATTTTCACGACATCTGACACAATCAAACGTCTACTACTTGAATCACTACGTAATACGTAATACAGTCATCCGGAACCGTTTAACCCTCATTCGTCCCTTTCGTTAATTCTATACGTTTATCACTGTCCTGCGGATTTGATGCATTTTCCAGAGGAATGTAAAAATTCAGTGAGAATTCCAATAGCAAGTATTGTTGTGTTATTTTCGACATATTAATAAACATCCGCATTTATCCACTGATTCTACCGAAATTGAACAATGCAAATAATCTTACCTTAAGTTCTCATGTCGGAAAAGCTTTACGAAGCTTGTCAAATTTACAAAATCAACTACAATATCAATCTGATCATATCGATCTCCTGTCACAGCGTCACCCCGACACCAAGCTACGAGAGACTAGATTCTAAAAACGAGGGACGTACGAGGGTTGAACGGCCTATGCACCTAAGCATCGCGGTTCGGGTACCTGGGCGGCGTGGTCCGGAGTCGCTGGCATGGGGGTCATCGTCGTGTGGGTGCAGCTGGAGCGACAGCGACGGGGGATCCGTAGAAAGACGTAATAAATGCTTAATGTTATGCTTACTGAGAATCGCCGGGAGGGATGGGATCAATAGTCCTCGGACACGAACCAAGAGAGTCAGCTGGCGAGCCCGGATCACTCCACTGAACGTGTCTTGAGCCTGGGAGCGTTAATGAGACTAGGAGGCGAAGCGAGGCAGAGCAGAGCGGAGCAGAGCGGAGCTGAACGGAGCGGAGCAGAGCGGAGCGCGCCGTGTTCCGCCTGGCGGTTTGCTGCGTGCGAGAGAAGTGCCTATTGGGAGAGAAGGATATCGTGGGTGATGTTACCGACGGCGACGTCGCCGGAGAGAGAAGCTGCGTGGCAGCCGTGTTACGGTCGCGGCCGGCGCAAAGTATTCCGAGACACGGACCGAGCCAAGGCTGGCTCGTGTTTCGGGCTTCGGGTTTCCGAGCATTCTCCTGCATTCTGGGACAAGCCGCGCGCATGCGCTTTCATGTAGGCGTCGGCTGGGGGTTCGAACAGACCCCTGGCTCGGTCACAGTGCCACGACGACGACCGTGTACTAAGCTTTACCTCGCTGCCTCCCGTTTTATCACTTGTTCAAGAATCTTGCGGACAATCATAGGCATCCTACCTATAAGCAATCGGTTTCAAATAGAATTCTAATCGAGAATCAACGAGCAAAAAAAAACCCCCACGCAACATATTAACTGCATCACTTCTGTCGAAGTAAAAAAATGTTCCATGTGATTAATTTTAAGGAAAATTTTATTGACGAAAAATAACTAGGCAGGCTGGAAAGCGCATGAATTGAGCTTTAAAATGAGCCTAGGTTCATCCCTGTACGATGTTTTATCGCATAATTACAACAGTTTTTCTGTCACTCAAGTAGTACGTAGCGATACAAGTCGGACATCGCGAAAACGACGCACATTTCTCGTTCAAACAGCTGTAGAATTGGGAGAAACAAACGTAGGCTGGATTTTTTTAACTGGTCTGAGAACGAAGACATTGTCTTTTAAAGCTGTGGTGGTTGCGGTGCCAGAAAAAATTAATTTCCCAGTAGCCTGCTTATTATTAAAGAAATAATGGCTTACATCAATTTATTTTGCACGCATCTTGTGTAACGAAGCTTTGTAATTTCTCTTAGCTCGCCAAAGCCATTTGAATGTTTATTTTTAATTTGACATGACAGCTCCAGGACCGGCGTAACCGGAAGCAGTAATCACGACACACATACATCAGTCTCCGTATCGTCTGACCACGCGTGGCCGTTACTACTAGCAGCTCGCTTCGTCTCTGTGACCGCCTGACCACGCGTGGTCGTTACTACTAGCGTGCGACGCTCGGGTCGTTCAGTTCGTAGCTCGTCGATAAAAATACACCATAAAGCGTGGCTGTAACAGTCGTAACTATGTCGATTCCCGGGGACTCCCGGCAAGCTAGGGTGTCGTTGACGACGCGTCTACTATGCTCCAAGCTATTGCAGCGACACAAACGGCTCGTTATGCATTCTCTTCTTGCGGTATTGGGTCACACCGATAAACGACTCGATCTTATGAATGGCGAATTTATTTGTGTCGGTATTATGCACCGGGGAACACTTCCGTTGCATTTTCTTGAGATTGCGAAATTCCCAGGCGCCGCGCCGCGTCGGTTTGCAATTTTTAAAAAGAATCTTAACGACGCGCTATTAAACTATGCTAATATTAAAATGATGAGATTCTCATGAGCTTTAAAAAAAAAAAAATGAGTGCAGATATCGTTTCGAAATTTTATAGGGTTGTTTCACTGTGTCTGAGATGAACGCATAATAATTTTTTGAAGAAAAAATATCCACTTTTTTAAATACTTTTTGTTAATACTAATCTTTGAATACCACATTTTTGATTTTCCATAATTTTATATAGAAATATCCCAGTGGGGATTAAGAAATGTCATTGTCAAATTTTATCGGGTTGCCTGACTATGTCTGACTAACGTATAATCATTTTTTTCAAGAAAAAATATCCACTTTTTTTTAATACTTTTTGTTAATACTAATCTTTGAATACCACATTTTTGATTTTCCATACTTTTACATAGAAATATCCCAATGGGGATTAAAAAATGTCGTTGTAAAATTTTATCGGGTTTGCCTGACTATGTCTGATTAACGTATAATCATTTTTTCAAGAAAAAATATGTACTAATTCAAAAGTTATAACTAGAATTATATGTGTATACCACACTTCTAATTTTAGAAAATGTACTGCAGCTTTCATTCTGAGATTTTGTGGTTTCGTTTTACTATGAGTAATTCATGTTAATTTCGGCAAATATAAAGATATCTTTGTATTCGTATCGATGTTAGCAATTTTTTAATTTATCGCGCGAGTCAGACAATTTATTGCATTATCGATTAATTTGGAAGACTAAGAGAAAAAGCAAATGAAGCATCTGTTTGCAAGTTTTTTTTATACGGAGCAGTATTCTCTGATACACCGGTCGAAGCTGAATTAATGCAAATGCAATAGTATTTATTTACGCTCGGCAACATAATACAAAATCAGAATGCATTTTTCATTGGATTCTACATTCGGGTCGAAACAAGTTGTTTCTTCTCGGGAAAGGAGGAAATTAAACAGAGATTCGTTTGTAAAAATTTACAGAATAAAATCCAAGCTTTATTCGCGACCTCTCTTTGTAATTCCCCGTCATATTACGATTGTAATCACGAAATGTAGCATCCGCGGAAACTTCGTTTAGAAATTCTGTCCCCTGAGTCACGGCTGCGGAACTTAATAATTATTAGAATTATTACAAATTCCCACAACGATACGGAACTTTTTCCTCGTTCTGTCTGCGGCTCTAGTTGACGACGGATGTTGGGAATTAGTGCACGTGAAATCCTGTTGTTTTAACTACGTTTCCTCTAACTGGGGCTCGCGCGAAAATATAACGTTCCATAAAAGCTAATGAAAATTGTCTTTGCATTTAATACTTTTAAAATTAGGGAAGTTATAGCTGTTGTATAGCTAACATTTGCGTTTCAAATTATTTAAATACCTCAAGTAATTGTTAAGATAATTACTCGTATGGTTGATCGTAATCTTTTTGTAAACGGCAATCCAGGGATGGCATTGGGAATATAATTTTTTTCTATTGTTAATGAGCGGATTAAAATTTTGAAAAAAATATGTGAAGCAGACTTAATGTGTGTCTATCGCCTGGCTTTTGTTTCATTCGAATGTGCTAAATAATCGTGCAGGTATTTCGGTAGATATGAAGGGGTTGTTTTCTAAAAATAAATTTTTCTGGCCTTAATAAATGCATGGAAATTTTCAAAAAAATATGTGAAGTAGACTTAATGTGTATCTATCACCTGCCTTTTGTTTCATTCGAATGTGTTAAATAGTGATGAAGTTAAATGCTGCCAAAAATAGTGCTCCTTAATTTGGTAGATATCTAGGGGTTGTTTTGTAAAATAATTTTTTCTGGCCTTAATCAGCAGATTAAAATTTTGAAAAAGATATGTGAAGTAGACTCAATATGTACCTATCAGATGCCTTTTGTTTCATTCGAATGTGTTAAATAATCGTGCAGGTATTTCGGTAGACATGAAGGGGTTGTTTTCTAAAAATAAATTTTTCTGGCCTTAATAAATGCATGAAAATTTTGAAAAAAATATGTGAAATAGACTGCCTTTTGTTTCGACTATTTTATATGGTCTTTTGGAGTAATTGGCTTTCAGAGTTAATAAGGATGTTCACCTGAAAAGAAATCGTGTTTTGAAAAAAACAAAATCCGGTAGTACGATTTTCCAATAAAACGATGATTAATAGTATGTCATAGAATCGTTGGAGATGATCACTGTACCAGCTGGGAAAGCATAGTGTCGAAACAATTGAACCGAAGTGAGTAGAAAACGCGATGAATCGATATCAAGCGAACTGTAGAAATTAATGCCGGATTCGTCACGATTACGGGCGTGGGTGGGGGTAAAAAATACATGAATATGAATGATTATATAGACGTATGTTCCGGCCGAAGTTATTAATATTCCATTGAAAGCCGTGGATTCTATTCAGGATAGTACCCGGGAAATTCAGATGAATCGGGCGAATTCTGACCCACGGCCAGGGGAAGATTGCAGTTGAAAAGTGGACGGTCATTACCGTTTATGCTGGAAATTTGGATCGTCCTTTATGGGGGCTCGATCTTCTCGATTAAATTGATCGAACCGTAATATTGGAAACCGCCCGGAAAACAAACGGAAGCGGCGACCTAACAAAGATATTGGATATGTCGTTTGTAATTTTTAGATTCCGCTGGAAACCATGGTTTGTGATCTTAAATTCTGCTCTATTTGATCGAGGGACCGGAGAGGTTATTAATTTTTCACGGGTGGAATTATTTTTCATGAAACTGATAAATTCCGTTAGATCTGCAGGTACTATTCAATCAGTAAATTAAATTACTAGCACTATTAATCCTTGGACATCGTACGATTTTTATAGCTTAGGACCGTTCACAGCTCTAATTAATAATTTTTAAAAATTTAGTTTTGATGATATCTCGTGTTTCCGATATTCTAAATGAAACAGCTATTCAATTACACAAATTCAGTACTTAGATGACAATTTGAATGTTCCCGGTCAAAAATGAATTACACTGTATTAGTACTATTAAATTACATTCACTGGTACCATCTTTATATGTATAATATTTAATTCCTTTTACTTCATTTAATATTGAGTTTCTTTTATGCCACTTAATCATTCCTTTTATTCGACACAATATTGAATTGCTTATATTCTACATTTAATTCCTTCTATTCTATCAGAGTATTTTTAACATCTGATATTTTTGTTAAATATTTTATATCGTAATATTTATTTATTCTTGACGTATTGAATTGCTTTTATTCTACCGAATATTTAATTTCTGCTATTCGTCCTGACAATGAGTATTTCCAATATTCTCATTCAAAATTTTAATATTGTCTATGTGAACTGTTTTACAATTCATTATTGTATAATATTGAAAATCACTATTCAATATTTGACATTCTACTGTTCAATAAATTTTTATATTTACTGAATAACTTCCACCTGAAACATTTTTGCGTATAATAAATATTTTTGGAGATTTTCGTCTGTAACGCTTTGTAATGTTCACCCTGTATATAATACGGGGATTATTTAGTGTTTTTATACAATATTATACGCGACAGGATGCGCATCCATCAGTCTAAATTGTTTTTGACACCAATACCAAATTCTCGTCAGTAGAGAAACTACACTTCTTCTTGAAATAGGACTTTGACTACAATTTTACGCGTGATAATAATGTATGAATTGTTGTGAGCAAGTTGTAGGACGTGGACAACATGTTGTTAAGATAAACATCCAGAAGAACCAAGGAAAATAGTTTTTGATGCTTTGTAATTAGCGTAAAATTGAAATTATTCTTGAAGGGGGACTCTGATTAGAATGTTTAGGTTCGATAGCAATGTACCAATGATTATGAGCACGTTGTAGACGTGAATAATATTAACTGCGGTTGGTACCGGGTCACTCGGCAGCCTCCTGCGACGTCAGCTTTAATCGGCAGACGGATGAGGCCCCTATTGGCGCAAACAATGCACCAGGAGTATTTATTGCGGTGGCTAATACCGGTTTATTGGGATGTAAAATGAGGCGAGTCCGTGCTGACATGCTTGGTTTCCTCGTGCTCAAGTTCAACGGCGTCTCGAGCGTATAATGGAACCTGCTCCATCGCCTCTTCTGAATAAACCAACGAATGGTCAACCGTGTCGCTATTTACCTTCGATGCTACCGCGAGTCAACCTCTCTCACAAAATAATCAAACATCCATTGGCATCATCCTAACGAATCTTTCAGTTTTTATGAATATTTATGTCGACTCACCCACGGCTTTCTTGCCCAGGAGAAAGTAAAGACTCACCTGCAACAGAAAAGAAATTATTTTCAGGTTTAATTAGATTAATAAATTGCTCCGGGATATGAAATATACACTATTTAATTGGCAAGAAAGTTATCTCGGTATTTTAAGGTGAAATGAAACCGAATTTCTTTATTGAAACGTTGGACTTTTTAATCAATAAAATATTTTCTTATTTATTCTTGTTGGCAGAAGATCATCGAACAAAAGGGAAATATCTTATTCATTAAAGTCCATTGCTTGGATAAAAAAATTGGGCTCTCTATTTCACCTTTCACCGAAATTAAATACTTTCTTGCTAATTCAATAAATAGGCGTATTATTTGCGATTCTTTAAAATACAAACCATAATAAAAAGTTTAGAAAGCATTAATAGATATGCAACAGTAAAGCAAAATTTGATTTCATAATAGGAATAATTTCGCGACGGTAATTCAATAAAATAATTGAGTACTAAATAATCCGCAAGCGTGATTATATATATATACTCCTATTAAATACACTAAACAATTTGTGCACACAGTCCACATAATAAATGAGATATTACTGGTGGAATTTAATGTTTGGATAGCTAGTGGATCTAAATTTTGAGTTTCGGGGAGCGTTGCATGAATTTCACAAGATTTGTAGCGGCCTGGTTATTTTCGTTAATGATAGATAAATTGTCGCTGCGCTCTTAATTATTGTTTGCGGCAGTGTTACGTGTAATAATATGCCGGGCGCATTAACGCGTTGATTCAGTTTCGAAACGAAACGCGCGCTGCGGACCCTTGTTGTCGTAACAGCGCTCCGTTAAACGTATGCAGAACAGCTGCACGAATGCCTGCAACAATTTATCTGCATAATTTTGATTGGTGACTTTCGGTAATTAGGAAAAACGACCGACCGAATTGCCGCCATTTTGTCCGTGTTCCGAGCGACTTCCGCCATCGTTTACAATCTGTAGAACACGTCAGATTATAATTAACACCATAGAAAATAGATTTTTTCACTTATGTTGAGAGTGAAACTTGGCAACGTTTCCCTCGATGACTACTTGAGATATATAAATGAGCCAAAACGTAATCGATAGGTACAGATTAGCTTTATTCTGTCGATTTTTTTCAAAATTTTTGAGGGGCTATTTAAGGCAGAAAATTTTTTTTTTTTTACTACCCTTGTATGACCGAAAGGAGTAAGCTTATAAATTATTTTCTCGACGACTATTTGAATTATCTGAATGAAATAAAGTGCAAATAATAGGTGCCTATTAGGTCTACTTCTCATATTTTTTTCAAAAATTTAACTCATTCTTTAGGGGCAGAAAAAATTATTTCTTGACAGCTACCCTTACAATTAATCTCTGCCAAAATTGGGGATTGCTAACATTATAAGTAGACAGCTGATCTTTATGCAAAATAACAGTTTTCTACCTGCATTATAACAAAGTGGAGTGAATTAGGAAATTATTTTCTTTTAAAATATGTTTAATAGGTTGAAAACAATATAAAAGTATTTTTAAATTCTTCTAATGTTTTTACTATTTTGATTTACACCTACTCATTTTTTCCATAAATGCATAAAATCCGCTGTCTAATTATAAATAATTTTTTCAATCACTATTTCGGATAATCGTATAAACCAAAATGTGAATAGTAGCTACACATTGGTTCTACATCGTACAGTTTCTACAAAATTTTCTCCCGCTCGTTAAGCTCCGAAAAATACATTTGTTACGTCACAGTCGTCTATTTTGATCCTCTCGTATAATCTTGCATAATCTCTCGCGACCAAACAATCCAATTGCTGCACGCATCAAGCCCCGTTGGTATCAGGAAAACAAATCGCTATAACGATCGCTATCAATCACGCGTGTCCCCTAATCCTTCCTAAGTAACAAGAACTGTTTCCACCCCCGTAAGAAATCATATATCACCGATATATTAGATTCTGCTGTAAGTTGCTTTCTGTCAACAGCCAGACACAATTCTGGAAGTGTTATTTCGAATGAAAATACATAAAACAATAATATATACAAGAAAATTATATTATTATATTATGGGGTAAAATGAAGAATTCTGTAAATGCGAATAATTTCAGCCATAACTTTGAATCTAGTGAACACTTCTACTTAAAAAGATTAAAGTATTTTTTTCCAAACAGTAGTAAATATGCTAACAAAAGTTTCGAAGGAGTAGTTACAATAGTTCTATTTTATTCATCGAGTTTTACGACAAACATTTTTCAAACCAATTTTAAGGCAGACATTTCTAGCCATAATTGTCTATCGAGTGGATATTTCATTTTGAAAAAATTACTGTATCTTCTCCAGTCAGTGATGAACACACCCAAAAAATTTCAATGTGATAGCTATAATATTTCCACTTTATTTATTCATCGAAATGTGATACATCAGTATTCACTGTCAAGGCATACGTTTCCTGCCATAACTGTGAATCGAGCGGATTTATTGGCCTTAAAAAGTGACTGTACCTTTTCTAAATATCGATAAACATGTTCACAGAATTTCAAATTGATTCAGTATTCACTAAACCAAATATTCATTAAATGAAGTATGCACAGACATACATATCTAGTAATAATTTTAGGTAATACTTCAAAAAATGGCAAATCATTTCTAACATTTAAAAAAACAAACTATGCTATGTTTAAGTGGGGGATTTTTTTATTAAATCAAATATTCATTAAATGAAGTATCCAAAGAAATACATATCTAGTAATAATTTTAGGTAATACTTCAAAAAATGGCAAATAATTTCTAACATTTAAAAGAACAAAATATTCTGTGTTTAAATAGGGGACTTTTTTACTAAATCAAATATTCATTAAATGAAGTATGCGAAGACATACAATTCTGGTAATAATTTTAAGTAATACTTCAAAAAAAGGCAAATAATTTCTAACATTTAAAAAAAACAAACTATGCTATGTTTAAGTAGGGGATTTTTTAAACTGGGAATAAATGAAAATTTATTCCACTTTTCATTGGTTTCGTTTGACAGAATACCGACGGTGGTCGAGGACTAATATATTGAAATCTGCTAATAGGAAGCGGTGGTGGGGACACTAACAATGGGAGCGTGGTCCTTTGAGAGAAGATAGGAGATCCCAGGTTCTCTTGGCTAACGACTCGGAAGCCCGTTGAATGAGCGAGGACTGTCAATAAGATTATTCTGGGCTGGCGGCGATTTCTTGATTCATACGGGGAAAGAAGTTGAATCGTTTCGAAGCGTAATGGGTTATGGGTGCACGGTCGGACAGGGTGGGGTTTCCAATCACTTAGCTAATCACGCTAGTCAGCCAGCCACTCATCCAGCCGGCCAGACGAGCCGTTGTTCTTCCGTTTATCAGACGTGCCGGAACAAGGTCCCCGCCTGATTCCTCAGGGCGTGTACCGGCCTCACTAACTCGACTTAATGGCTCGCTGCCACCCCCGACAACCTACCCACAACACGCAGAAATTGCTTTTTATATTTCTCAACCATCGCGAACAATTTCGGAAATATCATTCACGTAGCTTTTTTACTTCAACGTTCGATGCGAGAACTTTTTAGATTTTACGGATTAGCTGGATCTGCAAAATTATGAAAAAATTCACTAATGTGTACCCTACAGGCTAAAATATCCTCCATTTTCTTCAAATTTTTTACTTGTGGCTGAATAGCAAAAATAGCTCCAAAAGATGGTCGTTATATTTTTCTTTGCAACTGTTCGCAAAACCACCCCCCGAGTAATAATCTTTTTTCTGTCACATGTGAGAGGTCTAAAAATCTGAAAAGATCACCTGATGCGTATCGTGGAAGTTAAAATGTGCCACATTTTTCTCGAAATTTTTACGCCAGACTAAATAGAGAAAATGAGTCAAAAAGTTGATCATTACTTTTTTCTTTGTAACTGTCTGGACCTCTACCTCCATAGTAATCATATTTTTCTTACCCCTTCTGGGAGGTCTAAAATTTTGAAAAATTGGCTAGTATGTATCTCGGTGCCTGGATTATGTCATATTTTTTTTAATTTTTTACTTGTAGCTGAATAGCAAAAATGGCTCCAAAAGATGGTCGTTATATTTTTCTTTGCAACTGTTCGCAAAACCACCCCCCGAGTAATAATCTTTTTTCTGTCACATGTGAGAGGTCTAAAAATCTGAAAAAATCACCTGACGCGTATCGTGGAAGCTAAAATGTGCCACATTTTTCTCGAAATTTTTACGCCAGACTAAATAGAGAAAATGAGTCAAAAAGTTGATCATTACATTTTCCTTTGTAACAATGTATCTTAACTGTATTAACTGTATAAACTACCTCTATAGTAATCATATTTTTCTTACCCCTTCTGAGAGGTCTAAAATTTTGAAAAAATTGAGGAGTACCTGTCTCGGTGCCTGCAATATGTCACATTTTTTTCGTTATTTTTGTTGGAGACTGAACAGGGATAGTGAGTCCAGAAGGGTGAGCCTTGTAGTTTTCTTTGCAATTGGCTGGAAACCACCCCCTTAATTAATAACTTCGTATCTAGTTTCGGTGAAAGGTTTAAGATTCTGAAAAATATATACTTGTGCAATTTGTTTCATCCATTAGGGGTTGCAATTTCTACAATAAGAGCCACATCATACGACCAACATTCTCTTAATAACCTCATTATGGTCCTCAATAATTTTTTCGGTCTATTCAAACATAGTTCGATGAAGTCTCGCACGCGCGAGAGACCACACCGAAGGAATAATTATAGACAGTGTAAAAAACGATTCCGAGGGTCGATCTATTGAGAATGGATTTGTCGGGCGAATTCTTCTCGCGCAAGATTGCATTTTATTAAACGCGAGGAGGAGGGTGAGGGATGGCATAAAATATCCATTACGTCACGGCCGATACCGTTATAAGTCTGATAATTGAAGCCCGCCGCGCTTCTAAAGTCTGCTAATTGGAGGCCCCTAGTTTAAAGGAGCGCGCAAGACTCGCGAGGGAAGTTCCGCTTCAGCCTCCAGTGGTAGGAGTTTCCGGCGCGGAGACGCTTCAGACGACGCCCCCGCGATTCAATTTGTCGCGGCGGGGGTGAGTTTATTCGCGACATTATCAGCCAACAGAAAAGTGTCGGCTCGCTATTGGGTTACAGAGTGACCCGGTCGTAACGCGATCCTCTAAAGGGGATGTACGGGCCGAGCGAATCGCCCGGAACCACCCCCGCCAGCCGATTTTTCCGCTGTCCACTTTATTCTGCTCGATGGCTCCTTCCTCTGTGTTTATCGCTCCGGTAAATAGCATCGGGAAAGGAAGAGGCCTCCGACTTTACGCGATTTCTCGGCAAGCAATTCGCCTATTCGAATAAATCCAACGGCGAATCCTCTAGGCAAATGTTACATATACATTAAGTATTTTTTTTCAAAATTTTAACTCTTCCAATAAGATCAAAAAAATTGTTTGTATACCCCTTTTGAAAACATCTACTAAAGGATCAACTTTGTCAGCACATTTCTCACGGACCACTTGAGATATTTCAGCAAATAAAAATGCTGTTAGTAGCTACGACATAGCTCTATTTTTTAATATATTTTTCCAAAATTTTAGCTGGCCCACTAAGTTCAGCGAAATTTTTTATCGAAAACTACCCCCTTTGAAAATATCTGCTGGAGGAAACTGGGACTGACTTTGTGAGGACATTTCCCAGCGATCCCTTCAGGTATTTCAGCAAATAAAAATGCTATTAGTGGCTACTATATATAGTTTTATTTCATATATTTAGTTTTCGAAGTTTTAGCTCAAGTAATAGAATCATAAACAATTATTTTATGAAACAATCGCCGGTGCGTCTTCATGCAGAAACCAGTGCAACGAAGGGTACTGGGGGCGGCAAAAGTTATAGAAGAGTGTCCAGAGGGCGTTGAAGGGTGCAGGAGGGTTGGTAGGTTAACAAGGCACTCGGAGCAGAGTGTTCGTTAAACCAGAAATAACATCGAGTTAAAAATCATTACACAAATCGTCCGCTCTGGCGATCGTAGTTCTCCAGTAAAGTCTTCTTGCAGGTAGTGCGGGGGTGGCAAGGGTCCGAGGGCTGGACAAATCCGTTCAACAGGGTTAATCGTCGACCCCTCCTTAATCACGAACGAATCGGCGGACGCGGCCGATGGGCACGGATATTGTTTGACGATTTGTCATCGATGTTTGACGTTTATTGGACTCCGGCGTACATTTATTACATTTCGTCGGTAGCCAGCGTCACCGCGAGTAATTATGAGTGGCCCTGCTATCACTGTCTGCACCGCGTCCATTCGTTTCTGAAAGCTAACGGCGCCGCACCGCGTCATGAAATATGCATCAGTCGCATTGATAATTATGCGGCCCGATAACGCGACGCCTCTTTCGTCGCCGATTCCACTTCAGAATAAAAGATGTCGGTAACGATTTTACTATCCGTCCTGTACTCCATTCTCTACCTTGCAAATCAAGCTCTGCACCTTTGAAGGATACCTAACTGACCGTTTGCCAATTTCCATCCTCGGATTCTCTTTAGAATATAGGTTATATACATGTAAAATATTTTTTTACACATTTCATGTATGAATTTATAATGAATAAATAAATAAATTGTAATAAAAAGAACGTGTCTGCGTGTTTATTTATTAAACCATTCATTTTTCCCCATTGTCCAACTTTCCTTTGAGTTGTACTACTATGTTAGTTATACGCAAAAATTTACGCACGCCTAACTTTTCGTTGAGTTTCACTTCTGAATTTTCGAAAAATTTTCGGCCGTCTGGCTTCTCGTTGACTTGTACTACTGAATTTCCTGCCACCTCCTTCGATATCATGTTCTACTGACTTGTCGTTGACTTGTACTACTGAATTTCGAATACCTCCTTCGATATCATGTTCTCCTAATGCAAAACTCAATTTTCGAGAATTTTCGCCAATTTTCGACCGTCTGGCTTGTGGTTGAGTTGTACTACTGAATTTCGAATACCTCCTTCGATATCATGTTCTCCTAATACAAACCTCAATTTTCGAGATTTTCCAAAATTTTCGCCAATTTTCGACCGTCTGACTTGTCGTTGACTTGTACTACTGAATTTCGAATACCTCCTTCGATATCATGTTCTCCTAATGCAAAACTCAATTTTCGAGAATTTTCGCCAATTTTCGACCGTCTGGCTTGTGGTTGAGTTGTACTACTGAATTTCGAATACCTCCTTCGATATCATGTTCTCCTAATACAAACCTCAATTTTCGAGATTTTCCAAAATTTTCGCCAATTTTCGACCGTCTGACTTGTCGTTGGGTTGTACTACTGAATTTCGAATACCTCCTTCGATATCATGTTCTCCTAATACAAAACTCAATTTTCGAGATTTTCGAGAATTTTCGACCGTCTGGCTTGTGGTTGAGTTGTACTACTGAATTTCGAATACCTCCTTCGATATCATGTTCTCCTAATACAAAACTCAATTTTCGAGATTTTCGAAAATTTTCGCTTATTTTCGACCGTCTGGCTTGTGGTTGGGTTGTACTACTGAATTTCGAATACCTCCTTCGATATCATGTTCTCCTAATACAAAACTCAATTTTCGAGATTTTCGAGAATTTTCGCCAATTTTCGACCGTCTGGCTTGTGGTTGGGTTGTACTACTGAATTTCGAATACCTCCTTCGATATCATGTTCTCCTAATACAAAACTCAATTTTCGAGATTTTCGAGAATTTTCGCCAATTTTCGACCGTCTGGCTTGTGGTTGGGTTGTACTACTGAATTTCGAATACCTCCTTCGATATCATGTTCTCCTAATACAAAACTCAATTTTCGAGATTTTCGAGAATTTTCGCCAATTTTCGACCGTCTGGCTTGTGGTTGGGTTGTACTACTGAATTTCGAATACCTCCTTCGATATCATGTTCTCCTAATACAAAACTCAATTTTCGAGATTTTCGAAAATTTTCGCCAATTTTCGACCGTCTGACTTGTCGTTGGGTTGTACTACTGAATTTCGAATACCTCCTTCGATATCATGTTCTCCTAATACAAAACTCAATTTTCGAGATTTTCGAGAATTTTCGCCAATTTTCGACCGTCTGGCTTGTGGTTGGGTTGTATTACTGAATTTTTCGTGCCACCTCCTTCGATATCATGTGCTCCTAATACGAAGTTTAATTGTCGAAGTTTTCGCAAAATTTTCGGAAAACCGAACATTGTATTAGGAGAATATGATATTGAAGGAGGTGGCACGATAATTCAGAAGAACAACTCAACGTCAAGCTAGACGGGCGAAAAATGATATTTCTCGAATTTCGCTACTTTTGCAATTCAACGACAAGTCGTACGCGCGGGAAAAGAATGGAGATTGGTCAGGTCAATAAATACAAACGCAGAAACATTTTTTAATTACATTGTCTTTATTTACTCCTTGTAGATTAATACATACGCTGTGTACATTTTACTTATTGTATTCTAAAACACTTAATTTTTCAATAAAAATGGCTTATAGTTAGTTTACGTCGTGTGCGCCGTGATGTAGTTGACCAGTTGGTTTGATGATCTGTTAGAACTTCGTAGAACACCATGCTCCTTTAGGCATCAGCTAAAATTTTGAAAAAAAATGTAAGACGTACAGTTAGTATATAACTACAGTTTGCAATTGGATTCATTCAAATATCTCGCAAAGTCATTATGGAAACAACGCATAAACTTACACTCGGCCCATCCACTGGTAAGGATACAGTTCCCCGGTCGAATTGCAATTCTGGGTGACCTGAAATTCCGAAGGAACTGCACAAAGTGCATCTAACGGGGCGAACAAATAACCGAAAAAGGAAAGCGGAAGACGGAATCGGCGCGGCGCGGTGGCGTTGTCCATATTTTAGGTCTGGAGAAAAACGGGGCAATTCGTCTTCCGATTTCGAGGGAGTAAATCGCGTCCGCGGGGGTCGGCGCGGCGTGCAGTAAAGAAAAACGAGTGGAACGAGCGGAATGGGACGGACAAAACCGTTAAGCTAACGAACGTGTCGGGGACAAAGCCGAGATAAAGCCGAGGCACAACGGTCGGGCCGCCACCGCCGCCGCGCGCGCTTTTCGTGCCAGCTGCATGCTAGCGCGCGGAATGCATTGCGTATATCATTCCGCGGCCGCGTGCACGCCGATTCAATTGAAGTTACGACGCCGTGCCGGGGAGAGAGCGCTGCCCCGCCGATAAAACGATTCACGGCTGCGCCGACACGCGTGTGCATTAAAAGACAAGAGAGCGAAAGAGATGCCCAGCCTGCCAAGGCCCGATAGCAAGTAGGTGACGGGACAGATAACGTGTCGGAGACCGTCACATGGCCCGTCACTATGTCGTACTGCACTCGATATCGAAGCCACACTCTGCACGATCGCAAACCAGTCTGTATTTTCCTTCAAGATATTTTTACATGATAGCTGGGAAACTGAACGCCCTGTTTTCTTCAGGAATACTACCAAATTCAAACGTCCCACAGTGATTCAAACGGCGCACACAGTGGGGTATTTGGCCCGAAAAAGTGGAGAAAATTCGATTTCTAAATTTTCGCGTATGGCATACAATTTTTGCTGTTCGTTGTAGTTAAAGGTCTGAAGAATAAGGCTGCAATATTATTTCTTCTATTTGTACACCCGTGAAGTAGTAACCTTTATCGAAAGTCGAGAGATTTTAAGGCGCGCTGGCCGTTCTTAAACAGTCTCTAAGACAGCGTCTGTTCATTGGCGATTTTCAAGTGTTCGAAGGAAAATTCTGTAAATTCTTGTATTACAAAAGTTGTTCCGGTAGGTATACAGAGCACTTTCGCATAGATTTTATTTTGTTATCATCTAAATTAGTATAGCTACTAATATTTGAATATTACCAATCATTCTGTAAGCTTTTTAAAAATTACAAAACTTTATTGACAATTTTGTGATAGTATAAAGCGATATTGAGTGCTCTTTTCGGTGTCATTACATTCGGTAAAGATTCGTGATTATAAGCCAACAAAGTTTGATTCCGGACATGTCCGGATTCATTTTTTGAAGTCGAAGGCGTCCGATGGGGGATTGGGCTGACTTTACGATTAATTATATCGACAACCACTTAAGATATTTGAACAAATCAAGACACAATATCTCAATTTCCCCTAATTCTTCCAAAAATTTTGACTTACTCATTCATATCTGTAAATTATTTTATGAAACCACCCCCTGTCGAAGATCTTAAACTGCCCATTTTTAATTTCAATCTAATTACGATCCAACTATTCAATTTTCATTGGGGGTGTACTGCAGGGAAATACCTGAACCCCACATAATTTTTGCAAAATCCTTCTCGCCCACTGCAGAAAATAAAGTTTTGAAAAAGCACCCCCCTATCTAATTCTCCTGAAAAGCAGAAACTGCCGATTATACTTTCAATTTAATGACGATCCACCGATGCAATTTTCTACGACGGTGTGCTGGATCGACGTTCGATGCATCAGAAGGCCTGCCTAGGATTCCAGGTCGCCGGCTTTCAATGTCGCAAAGGTGTCTCGCCCAGGTTCGCTCGCATTCGCTGTGCCAGAGCCCCACTTGGAGTGAATAAGTTTACGGTTGCGAAGGGCAGGGGGTTGCGAGGGGTTGTCGATGGTCGTAGCTGCGAGGGTAGAAAGGGTCGATGGTCGAGGGCCGCGGAGAGACCCTGGACCAACACCGTCGTCGGTGGTTTTGAAAGATACGCTTAATAAAGCCGGCTAGCACTCTCGGCGTGGCGCAGCGGTGGTCTAATATCAACGCAAATACGACTGCTTTGTATGCTAATTGACTCATATACATACGTACGCAGCTCGTCCTACATCGCCGGCCGCTAAATAGATGGACTCGATACACGGGGCTAACCGGGAATACGACATGCGGCGGAATCAAGCTCATTTGCGAGCGAGCGAGCCTCGCTACTTCGCGTCACCCTCTTCCTATCCCTCGTTGACGGCCTTCGGACCCAGCCGATCTAGGGTTTATCTCTGACCTTCAGATCGTCAGCCCAACCTCCACTTTTTTAAATAATATTAGATTGTTGCATATGAAATGTCCGATTTTAGAACGCGACTCTTATAAAACGTATTCGTCCGCCCTTTAAAATAAAATAACTTTTTTGCAATTGTACCAAACGACCTGATTTTCTATGGTCAGTTAGAAGCATTGGTTTACGAGATGATACGCGAGAAAGATTTTCCAAATAATTATAATTTACAAGGTTACATGCAAAAATAAATAATTATTTAAATAAAAATAAATTTTTTAAAAATACCACGTTTTTAAAACGGACTGAAAAGTATGAAATAATTTTTCCTAGCCCCACACAAGTTCCTAACCCCGTAGAGATAATCCTGAAAATTTGTGATTGTGAATTTTGAATAGTTCTGAAAATACTTGTAAGATTTAAAACGAAAAATGTGGGGCGCAAGATAATACATATGTAGTAAGGCGTGTAGAGAGTAGCTGCCGTTGAGAAAACTCGCACAAAACAGTTCATATCGTTTGCAGAGCAATAGAATTGTTAGTGATTTAGGTGAACTATTCATGCATCAATTATCTATTGCATGCGCCCCACGTTTTTCGTTTTAAATCTTACAAGTATTTTCAAAGCTATTCATTCATGGTTGGTACATGTCAAGGGGTAGTTCTTTAAGAATTATTTTTCTGCCCTTAGTGAGCGAGATAAAATTCTGCGAAAATATGTATGATACAGTGCTCATATGTAGCTAATATTTGCTTTTTATTTCGTTCCAATATCTCAAGTAGTTACCGAGAAAACAGGAAGTGACCGAGTCTTTGTTCTGACTCCCTTGGGCAAACGTCATTGAAGAGGTAGTATGAAGAAATAATATTTTGCTGACGTTAACAAACAAGCTAGAATTTTGAAAAAATTACACGGAGTACAGCACACACATACTTAACATCTGCTCTTTGTTACACTCGAGTACCTCAAACAGTCATCGAGAGATCTGCTTATGGAATTATAGTCTTCTCGGTCTCTCGATATCCTTCGATCACTCGAGGGGTTTTTAATTTTTCTTATCTTTACTAGTTGATCTAAAATTTTGAAAAAAAATACGTGACGGTACATCTAATATACAGTTACCATCTGCCGCTTGTTTTACTGGTCTATCTTAAATAGTCACTGAGAGAAATGCTCAGGAAGATAGTCCTGATCTCCCTTGTGTTGATTCTCCATTTCCATATAGTTTCCAAAAACTAATTTTTTTTCTACCGTAATAAGCGATCTAAAATTTTGAAAAAATGTGTGCAGTGTCAATAGCGCTTACTCAGTGTCAGCGATTTGTTTCATTGAAATATGTACATAATTGGTCGATCAATTATTTACTGAAGTGCAGCGAAATCGCTGTCAATTTTATCGTAGATATCTGGACAGTTTGTGTACTCGCATAAAAATACAATAGAGTGTTCCGCAGGATATGTCACAGTGGCAGAGCATTATCCTCGGCTGCGCACGACTTCCACGTGGAAACTACTAACAGTGAAAACTTTGATCGTTGCCCCGTAGCGCTCATAACTCAAATTATACGTACTTCGAATTCTCCTTGTACGCCGGAGCCTCAAGTACGTATCTGAGGTGGGTAGCCCGCAGATATTGAAACACAGAACTGCCATAACTTTTCATTATACCGTCGCGTTATCTTCTTATTATCTTTTATTTCTCGCAGGACCCGCTCACTCCCCCCCCTCACTCCTCACGGTTTATTCTTGTCCTCGAAAAATCATTTCCTCTCCGAGACAATATTTAACCGTATTATATTTCGGCGATCGCTACTCCTCGATTACGAACGAGGCGATGCCAAACACCAATTTCTTTCTGACCCCCATGAGCCAGATAAAATTTTGAAAAAATTGTACGATGTAGAGGAAAGTTGTAACTGTTGTCAGCATTTTTATTTGTTTATTTATCTCACGTGGTATGCCAGACAAAAATCGACAATGCTAATCCTGATTTTTTCGGCAGACGTCAATCTAGGGGTGAATTCGTTTCTGACCTCCACACGAGTCGGATAAAATTTTGAGAAAATTGTACGACGTAGAGGAAAGTTGTAACTGTTGTCAGCATTTTTATTTGTTTATTTATCTCACGTGGTATGCCAGATAAAAATCGACAATGTTAATCCTGATTTTTTCGGCAGACGTCAATCTAGGGGTGAATTCGTTTCTGACCTCCACGCGAGTCGGATAAAATTTTGAGAAAATTGTACGACGTAGAGGAAAGTTGTAGCTGTTGTCAGTATTTTTATTTGTTTATTTATCTCAAGTACTATGCCAGATAAAAATCGACAAAGTTGTCCCTGAGATGTTTGTCAGACGTCATTCTAGGGGTGAATTTGTTTCTGACCTCCAACATGAGTCAGATAAAATTTTGAAAAAATTGTACGATTTAGAGGAAAGTTGTAGCTGTTTCAGCATTTTTATTTGTTTGTTTATCTCAAGAACTATGCCAGATAGAAGTCTACGAAGTTAATCTTGATGTTTTGGCAGACGTCATTCTAGGGGTGAATTTGTTTCTGACCTCCAACACGAGTCGGATAAAATTTTGAGAAAATTGTACGATGTAGAGGAAAGTTGTAGCTGTTGTCAGTATTTTTATTTGTTTATTTACCTCACGTGGTATAGATAAAAATAGAGATAAAAGATAAAAATCTACAAAGTTGATCCCGATTTTTTTTGGCATACGTTCAAGGAATATTTTTTTTTCTGTTCATAATCAATGAACTAAAATTTTGAAAAAATATGTGAGATAGTGTTAGTATATGGTTACTGTTAGGTTTTTGTTTTGTTGAAATATCTCAAGTAGTTATCGAGATATAAGTATGTTTGTTTACCAAGTTGGTCCTGATTTCTTTTACTAGATGCAAAGGGGTGGTTCTCGAAAAATTATTTTTTGTCCTGCATAAGTGAGTTAAGATATTTAAAAATTCTATGATACATAGAGTTGATGTGTGCGATTGTATGTGTTTTTATTCATTCACAAAGTACTGATTTTTTCAGTAAATGTATTTAGTACATAAATCAAAAGAGAATTTAATATCGTCTAACAATAATACCATTCCGAAGCAATAAATAAAAGTGTTAAACGAACTTCGAATTGAATGGACGATTTATTCGATCGTTTATTGTTGATTATATTCCAGAAATACATTTTTTCACCAGCACCAGAATAAAAAGCTTTGAGAGAATATGGGCAACCTGTTTCATTCAACAAATACGATAAAACGAGTTTATGCCATAGTAAAATGACTATACCGAAGGGTGTACCGATAAAGGGTGTACCAATGACGAACGTATAAATTCGGGTCATATCACCACAGGCAAGTGATAATATTTTTCGATATTCTTTTCCTCTTATTAGAATGATCAATTATAATTGTTGTTGGAATCGAAGTGGATAATGTGTCGAAAAATGATGGCCTTTTATTAAAATAAAAATAATTAAATTATTTTCTCCTATGTTGCTCATTTTTTATAATACTAATATGAAGATGTAGATACCATAGAAATGTACAGATAAAATTATATAAATTCATAGTGTAATAATAAGTTGAATGAGTGTTTTAAGTAAATAAAATCATTTCTGGCATCTAAACAAATGTTACGCAAGCTGTCATTTTTTTTTCAAAATTCTATTGAGGAAGTACGATATCCGATAGAGTGTTAAAATGTCGAAAATGTTTGCATCGCATAACTCGTGCGATCTGAATCACGCCCACCGTTTGGAGAGCCTCCAAAAAACAGTTTCGTGCCAGCGCACGCAACAACCATACTTCTAACAATCTGCATTTCTATTTTCCATTCTGTAAACATGTATCAGGCCGACAGAAAAATACTGTACCGTTTTCCAAGTTCGATTTCCATATTCGAAACTGAAACATAAAACAGTTGATATCAATAAAAATGTACCATCATAAAAAACCAGAAAATTGGAAACAGCACAAGTGCATGCTTGACACAAAGTCGCTGTCATTTACAGTATCATACACTGTCATCGACATACAGTAATTAATGTACAGTAATTAATAAAAAAAAAAAACTACCGCAAATATCATTTTGAAACTTTAGGGTTCGTTAGTCTATATCTCAAAAACATAGCAGTAATGTTTTTATAAAAAAGAATATGCTTGCACAAAAACTTTTGAAAAAATATACAGTATTGATTTCATAAATCTCGATACAAAAGCGTACAGTAAAAAAAAACCTACTGCAGCTATTGTTTTGCAACTTTGCGGGTCCATTCGCTCATACTTGAAGAGCGTAGAGTAATTTTTCCAAGTGAAAATACCCATCGAGTCGAAAGTTATAGCGGGTAGGTCGCGCAGGCGCCGGCTTTAATCCTAGCGCAAATGACAATCGCTCGAAACAATAAGAAAACAAAGGAGGAAAGCGGTCGAAAAAAAGGCAGGAGAAACAGTGGAAAGGAAGCCAGAGTAGAACGTAACGAAAGGCAGCAGGCGTAGACCAGGTCCGTTAACGAGTCCCATAAATAATTGATCCGCAAAGTTGCAAACAAAACCATCGCGGCTGGCTGTCGGCTAATGCGACGCTGTCAGCCGCTTCGTTCCCCTCTGAACAGCCGCCGCCTTTTTCCTTTTCTCGGTGCTCTGTACAGTCGCCTCTCTGCAAAGCGGTTTATGAAATCCATTATCCCCGCGATAAATATTAAATCTCCTTTTTCGCTTTCGTTTTCCCGCGCGAAATTGCTCCGTTCGACATTGGTCGGCCCGTTAATGGCCTCGTTATCGATCCCAGGAGTCATTAAAGGAGGTCCTACCAGCGAAAAACCACCCTTCAGACCATTCAAATCATCCTGTGACGTCACGTTTGCCCCGGCAATTTTCAATTAATTTTTCCAACCGTCCAACGTGTTCCCTTTCACACCAGAACTTGCTGCATTCCCACAGCGGTACAGAATTCATTTTCAAAATTCTATATGAATTTTCTCGGGCACAGTTAAGCGTGCAATTTGCGATTAAATAATCCAAGAAGTTGATATTCACAATTATCGTGCAGTAGCGAATTTTATTGGTGTCACGAGGGTCCCGGTGTATACCAGTCAGTCATTTCTGATCCAATCATGCTAGGACACTTCATAAAATTCTATATAAATTTTCTCGGGCACATTTCAGTATGCAATTTGAGACTAAATAATCCGAATGTCCTCAAGAAGTTGATACTCACAATTACGGTAGAGTAGCAAAATTTTATTGGCATCAAGAGAGACCCCGGTACACCAGTTAAGGATTAACCTATTTCGCGAACAGATAAGGAATACTAGAATTTTCAGTTACCTACCATGTAATTGTGACATTATCTACATATGAATGACAATCTCTAAGGGTCTAAATACAGGACCATAAAGGGTGAATGCAATTAGGTTTGTGATGACTCTTCCGCTTTGTTAGCGCATCAGGGATGCCAGTCGCAGCTCGAAACGCGACTCTAGATTCAGGATCCTGCGTAAATCCACGTTACTGGAGCACAGAAACGGCTCCAGTTTGTTTTCCGCGCGCGCGGAATCTACGGAATTTATGGGTAATATTTCCTCGGCGATCACGCGCACGCTGTTTCACGGATATATACTCGCACGTTTGATTGTGAGCACGTTCTGGGGACTGTCGTTGCGATCGAATGATCCTTTGAGTTTCGGTGGGGGCGGGCGTATGTGTAATTGCAGCTGGTGATTGGGAATAGAGGGCGTTCCTTTTTGGAGAGATTGTGCGTTGTAGTTGAGGATAGGGGAGGTATAGATCTGATTTAAATTGAGCGCTAGATCCAGATCAGGTTCATAATCAAGTTTTTGATCAGACAAGCCAGGATCAAGTCTATGATTTGCTCTATCCTTGCCACGAAAACCGTCCAATAAACATGGCTGCCGCCCCACTTCCATTAAATATTTTTTAACGAAAATTTAATATGTTTCAGATAACAGTGTGACAAATATGTGTACCAAATAGTTTTTAAATATAACCATTCGTTTAAAAATAAATTGTCAAGCTCACTTTTCAATGATTAATAATTAAATGTTCCCGCAGCACTTCCGTTCGATATTTTTTAACGCAAATTTAATATGTTTCAGATAACGGTGTGACGCAACATATGTACCAAATGGTTTTTAAATATAACCATTTGTTTAAAAAAAATTGTCAAGATCATGTTTCAATGAATAATAATTAAATGTTCTAGCAGCACTTCCATTGGATATTTTTTAACGAAAATTTAATATGCTTTAGATAACAGTGTGACACATGTACCAGATGGTGTTTAAATACAACCATTTGTATAAAACAAAATTGTCAAGCTCACTTTTCAATAATTAATAAATAAATGTTCTTGCAGCATTTTTGCACAAAATGTGGCTCCTATGATTTTTATTTCCTGTTTGCGTAACCAACGATCCAACAGTGCACTATCATTGCACCTTGTGTCCCCTTGGGAGACCGGAAGATCAATGGATCCTGATGGACGTGCATGATCTCTCAGTGGCTCGTTAGCCGGCCAGCTCGGCTGCCCTTGCCTCTCTTTTTCCGGCTGGAACTTTGATACAGCTTCTTTAACTACGCACGGTTTACGAGCTCTCCCGCTTTAATGCTCCGCATTGACTTTCGAAGTTGATACTCTCTCGCCCCCCAGTTTCCGGGTTTGCTCCCGTTTTTACTGGCGCGCCGCGCTGTTTTTGACGTCGGGTCATTATTATACCGTGGAACTTGTTTTCCACGGTCGTGTGATATACCGTAACGCGCTGCGAAAAACCTCTCTGTTTTATTTTATTTTAATGCTGGTACTGTACTTACTCCACTCCCCTACCCCTGTTCTTATGCCTGTTTACGTTTATTCGAATTTTTTTAACCTCTACTCCCGGCTGTACTCTACTCTCTCGTTTTGGCGGATGCCGTTTATAGACCTTGTCCTGTGAAATGAATTTTTTTCTGACTTTAACGAACAGGATAAAATTTTGAAAAAAATATGGGATGTAGAGGAGTGTTGTAGCTGTAATTAGCATTTTTGTTTGGTCAGCTGTCTCGTGTAGTATGCCAGATGAAAACCTGTGAAGTTAGACACCTCGGTTAGTCTTTTGACAGCAGAGAGACGAGTTTCGAATATTTTTTTCTGAACTTATAGAGCAAGCTGAAATTTTGCGAAAAAATTTGTCAAATAGAGCTAGGTCACCTCTACTAACTGCTTTTTGAATTATTGAGATATCTCCAGTAACGGTCGAGATATTATACTCACAAAGTTGGTGCTTATTTCCTTTGGTACATGCCAAAGGGTAGTTTTCGAAAAATTGTTTTTCTAACCTCAATAGACGAGCTAAAATTTTGAAAAAAAATCTGTCAAATAAAGCTGATACACTTCTATAAACTAGATTTCGATTCATTGAAATATCTCGAATAAGCGGCGAGAAACATTCTCTCGAACTCAGCTTTCACAAGCTACTAGTCGATGTGAGGGGTAGTGAAAAAAATTACTATTATCCCTTAGTGTGCAATCTAAAATTTTGAAAGAAAATCTGCCAAATAGAGTTAACTATCCGTCTATCAACTGTTTTTTGATTTACTGAAATATCTCTAACACTCTCCAAGGAACATGCTCTCGAACTCGGTCGGAATTGTTCTAACGTCAAGGGGGTAGTTCTAACAAAAATATTTTTCCTGTTTTCAGCAACAAAAATTCTGTGAAAGTAGTTTATAGAGCAATCGTTCCTCTATCATCCACTTTCTGGTTCGTTCGCGTATCTGAAGTATCGCGGGAATAAATCACAAAGTCACGCTATTAGCGAAAACAACAACGAAGGGAGGAGCGGCGACTCACGCGGGGACGCGCGTGTTAACATTTATTTCGCAATTTCCATGGAGTTTTCTCGCTCGGTAATTACGTCACGAAATATCAGAGCAGCGTTATCGATGCTGTCGCTGCGGTGTCCGATTAGGATCGCACTTTCAACGCGTTCCCGGGCCACTCGCTTCTATCAAATTAAAATCTGATGTAAATTGTATGTAATTACGCAGACAGGCGCGTGTATTCCGCTCGCCATGTTTGCTGGAAAAAAGTGAGGGAACAATGCGTTACAATCGATTCCGATTTAACGGAACAATTAATGACTGTTGAATATTAGCCTAATAAAATGCATCGGTATGTCTATTTTATTAGAGACTATTGAGAACTCCAAACCCTCAACTTGAAACCCTCGTCTACAACCCCTTACACTAATCGTCGTTCCCAAAAACATTTTTAACATTTTAAAAAACATCAAGCACACACGAATTAAAGAAATGTGCTATATCAAGTTGTTTACTATGAAAAACGTTGCAGATTCATCCAATTCTAGCTGTATCTTCACTTTAACCCTTAAAATGCTGAGTGGGGTCCTATGCGGACCCCAGAAAGTATTTTTCCTTGATAACTTTGTAAGTAATTGTTAAATAATAGAGAAAAAAACTGTACGTTGCATTGGACCACGACGAATGAAGAGTATATTCTATTGTTTAGAATCTTAATGTATTAATTTCTTTTTGTAAAGAGAATAAAATTTAATTTTACGTTTTTATACCATAATTATATCAATAAATACATATATTAAACATATCTGTTTTTTATTTTTTAATTCTACAATTTTTTAACGTGGGGTCTCTCGAGGACCCCACATCGTATACAGCATTTTAAGGGTTAATAAAATTACTATAAGATCTCCATGCATTATTGCATAAATGTACAAAATTTAAGAATGGTCTTTCTTTAACCCTCGGATGGAGGGACTTGGATCCATTTTGATCCATCAATTGCTAGATTCTAATTTTCTGGTAGCCAGTTCAAATCGTTAGTTCTTTGTATTGGGTCCAATCAGAACATTGATTTTGTCCACGAAGAAATAGGGTAAGAAATATGTATTAACAATTGATACTTATACATTTGACTAGGGCTAGCCACGACTGCCATGGAATCGTCAGAAGTGTCAATCTTGCGGATTATATGCATTTACGACAAAAATGATGCCTACGCATACCCAAAAATTATTTTACAAACTGATTAACTGCCACCCTCCACGGAGATCTTTAGTAAAAGGCGAAAGATATTTACGGATATTTTGAAGATACCCTACATACCCATGATCCTCGAAGCACCGTCTCACCGGAAACCAGCGGAGAAATCCCGTGAAAAATCGAAAACCCTGGACCCAGGCGAAGATCCCGGCCAGCCCGAAAGTTGCCCGCTCAAGCAACAGCCCGAGCGCCGCGTCAGAAAAAAAGAAATAGGTCACATTAAAGGTTCATTAGGGCACGGCGGCTGGTATCTGACCCAAATTCATATTTTCCATAGTGACGGCCGGTTGCTTACGAGCGCGAGAAAGACACCGCCACGTCGTCTGCGGTATAGTGGGGGTAGAAGAAGAGAGCGCACGGCCAAAGAGAGCTCTCGCTCTCCCTCTACCTCGGTGCTCGAGCTCGCTCGTACTCTCACGGCGTCTCTCTCGCTCGGGGGTTTCTCTCAGGTAGAGCCAGCAGACAGTTAGGCGAGCTGACAGGGCTGGGGTTCTCTGGTCGCGGGGGTGGCGGCCCGGAGCAGCTCGGGTTGGATGCGCGGGACGCAGGCGCCTCCCCCACTTTTCGGCCAGCCCCTCCGCGAGGGCTCGAGGCGTCGCGACGCCCGCCGTCGGCTGCACAGTGCGGGCCCGAACGCCCAGCAAGTAGTACGTTCACGTTCTGGTCGGGCCGACCGACCGCTGCGGTGATCTTTATTCCGTCCGCCGCTACCACCCCCTCTCTCTCTCTCTCACTCTCACTCTATCTCTCTCTCTCTCTCTTTCCATCACGGTCCCACCCACCCCACGTTCCACCAACCCCTGCCCCTCGTCCCGAAGTGTCCCTCCATCCGGTGCCGCCCCTCCCTCCCTTCCTCCCTACCTCACCCCCGACGAAATCGTTGTCGGAGAAGAGAGCTGCGGGCAGAGAGTGCAGCTGCAGGCAGAGTGCAGCGGAGTCAGTAGTCGAGGCCTAGCGCGTGGCCAGACGCGCGGAAGAAGATGGAAAGGAGACAGTGTGGCGCGCGTGGGAGGGCACAGGGGGTGATTATTTTATGGGGTGAGATGCATCTCTCTCTCTCTTTCTCTTTCTCTCTCTCTCTACCTCTCTCTACCTCTCTCTCTCTCTCTATCTCTCGGTTCCTCACTCAATCGAGTGGCATCCTTGGTAGAAGTGTGGCTACCTCCTGGAGGAAAGGTACCGAGTATTTTGGGGATCAGGGAGTACATAGGGTTTTTTGGGAAGAAGTTAGCACGGTCTCTTGGAGGTCCAGTGAAAGACCATGGTTGTTTCCCTGGGAATGGTGAAGGGAGAGCATTGTAAGTGGAACCGATGGTATCCGAGGGTTTGGGGCTGCTCACTGGGGGGTGGGAGTAGAGATTGAAGTGTGAAACGCGTGGATCTCGAAGCTCGTGAGCTTGTGGGTGGCACCAGAAGGTAGTAAGTGGATGCGAAGGTTTTTCGGGGGATTTTGAGAGGGTCGGAGATGCGAGAGGGTGGTTTCGTGGCGAAGGGCCGATGTACGATTTTGACGAACGTAAAGTGTGATGGTTGGTGGAGTTTAGTTATTGTAAGTTCGTGAGGGAGTAAAAGTAAATGGGGGACTTCTTTCTGGGGTTGGAAGATGATGAAGGAGGTTGGATCTCTCACACGTGGAGCTTGTTTGAGGAGGATAGTGGAGGTTCGAAGAGGAGCTGTAGGGATGATGGAGTTGTGTGTAGCTGATTCGCGATGGACCAGACTGAGTTTGGATCGAACAGGCTACTTTTGGATGGTGGAGCCTGATTTTGGATGGTGACGACCGGTTTCGGGGAGATTCAGGTTTGTTCAAGGAATTCTGGCTTGTGTCTGTGTGCGTGGCTGGATGATGAATGGTTCCTGTGAGGGAGTAGTTTGGTTGGATCAAGTCACACTAGTGAAAATGTCATTTTCGAAGTTAGATCCTTGCTACCCTTCAGAGGAAGAACGGACGTCATTTTACACAAAATTCAGCCCTATGAGGGATCACTAAAAATTAGAGTCCAGAAAATTGACTATTTGAGAATGAAGTTGTACATGTACTAGAAATAAGATTTCTGACTTCTTCGTTGAATTGGGGATTGTTATCCTGTTATAGGAGACTTTGCAAAGTTTATATTGGTGTCCAGAAAATTGACTGTTTCGTCTACGAAGATATCTTCTTCTTTACGTTAAGGGTTGTTACCCTAATATTTTTTCAGTTCAGAAAATAGTTCGTCTTTGATTCGAGACACTGCTGTTCTCTAATGGTACAAAAGAGTCCAGACAATTTGGTCTGAGCGAATAGCATGTTCCTCTCTTTGTAATCCTGTTACGCGAGATTTTTGCTTGTGCTTCATTGTAGTATAAATTATAGATAGCTTTGAAGAATCCGAGTAATGTGTAAAAATATGATCTCCCGTTTCCAAAAAGAATAATTTTCCCAACGGGAAATGAATCTTGTCCTCTATTAATGTGTAAGTAGTACTCTGGTCCAACAAATCCTTTTGTCGAGGACTACAGTCTCTGTTATTTTAGCTTTTCTCTCGTCCAGAAAAATTGCTTGTCTTTCATCAGTGTCCTCTAGTGACGGGAAGTTGATATTGGTGTCCAGAAAATTTGTTCCAAGGAAATACCTTGATCTTTGTGAGACCAAAGATTCTTTTCTTCTTAGGATAGCTTCTCTGTAGAACACCCTGCGCTTCGTTGAGAAATATTACTGTCCTCTTATGAGAACTCTGGCATTTATTAGAGTCCGGAATATTTGTTGAAAATGCCGGATTCTTCATTGGATTAAAAATATTGCTGTTCCTTCGCGTGTTAGAATGTTGCTATCCGAGACTAGAAAATTTATTTTATCCTGTTTTCCATTGAATCGAAAATATTGCTCTTTTTCGTGATAGTTGCTATCGGATCTAGAAAATTTATTTCACCCTGTTTTTGATTGGATCGGAAATTATATTTTTAATTGCATTAATAGTTACTATCCTCTTTCACGGCAGGTGATCGTAGAGAAAGTTATTATAATAGCAAAGTTCTAAGGAAATATTATCCTTCGTTCAGAACTTGTTTCTCTTTAGTTTCCGAAAAGGTTAATCACAAAATCCCAGGATAAAATTCATAAAAGTGACAGTCTCGACGATCGATCATTTTTAAATGATGAATTTGTTGAAAACGATACCAAAATCCCAAAGTGAATACTGAAACCGAGTGAAATGCAATCTGCATATTGATAACGACGTTTCGACGGCGTTTATTCGGTCACGATTTGCTCACTGCAATTGTTAATTGCCACTGACTACAATTGATTACAGGTCCACAATTGTTAATTGCGATTCGGTGCAATCGACTGTGACTGCTCTTTAATGCGATAGTGGCAGTTTCTAATTGAAAAGTGCGGCAGGTAAATTGCGACCGAATAATCATCCTCATTTTTATGCAAATTGAAAGTAGCGTGATTTAACGACGAGAGAAATTACACGGAAGCCCGTTATCGCAACGGAATTGTTACAACCGCGTTCTCATATATTTTATTGAACTCCGAGCAGTACAAAGTTCTTCAAAATGGCGTTCTAGAAACGTGTAAAGATCCACGGTTCGTCGAACAACGTGTAAGTAGATTACATTTTGCTAAAAATTTCGCTCCGACCAGTTAGTAATTTCTAATCAACTCTGACAATTTTAAACTGAAAATAACTGGCACAAGCTAGTTAGTCAACTAACTTTGAAACCCAGTCCTTAATTTGCAGTTTACGAGAAAAACTTAGAAAGCAGGTCAAACTTTCTTCATTATAGCGTATTACCCCACCCTCGGCAATTTTTCCAAAAGGGTTTCTTCGAGCACTAGCCTTCTCATTAAAAATAGACTCTAATTGTACGTAAGCTAGATTCAAAATAAAAATCAAGGAACCGTAGAATTCTAGTTAATTTTTCTCTCTTGGTCTTTGACAACAAAATGCCAATCCTCTAACAATTGAAGAAAGAAATTCTAAAAAATTAAACAAAAAAGAAATCAAAGTCCCAATTTAAAAAAGAAAATGTGTGTCACTTATTGAGACGTACAACAGTGAAAGAATTTCAGAGTCAGTAATCAGTGCTATCATTTAACAACGGATCAGTGGATCTGACAAGAAATTATAAATCACATCAGTATATCTGTAATAATCAATACAGCTGTACACAAAAGATTTAATCCAGCTACAATAGACCTAATTTACCACTGCCCTAATTCAGGAAACAATTCGTTGAACTCACTAACACTCACTGACTCTGCAAATAAATTCTGACAGAAATCCATCATAAGCCCAGGTCATTCTAGCTGTAGTTACCATTTTGCCAATTTAGGAGACACTTCAACCACTGTCCTAATTTAGAAAAAAATTCTCTGGACTCACTGACACTCTAGTATCTCTGCAAATAAATTCTGACAGGAATCCATCATGAGCCCAGGTCATTCTAGCTGTAGTTACCATTTTGCCAATTTGGGAGACACTTCAACCACTGTCCTAATTTAGAAAAAAATTCTCTGGACTCACTGACACTCTAGTATCTCTGCAAATAAATTCTGACAGGAATCCATCATAAGCCCAGGTCATTCTAGCTGTAGTTACCATTTTGCCAATTTAGGAGACACTTCAATTACTGTTCTAATTTAAAAAAAAAGTTCTTTGGACTCATTGACACTCTAGTATCACTCACTGACTCTACAAATAAATTCTGACAGGAATCCATCATAAGCCCAGGTCATTCTAGCTGTAGTTACTATTTTGTCAGTTTAGGAGACACTTCAACCACTGTCCTAATTCAGAAAAAATTATCTGCACTCACTGAACTACAAATAAATTCTGACAGGAATCCATCATAAGCCCAGGTCATTCTAGCTGTAGTTACTATTTTGTCAGTTTAGGAGACACTTCAATCACTGTCCTAATTTAGAAAAGAGGTCTTAGGACTCACTAACATTCTAGTATCACTCACTGGCTCCAATTATAAATTCTGAGAGGAATCCATCATAAACCTAGGTCAGTTTAGCCACATTTGCCTAATTTAGGAGACACCGAAAGATCAACCCCTAGCTGACCCGATAAGAGTGGTACCTAGGAAGATAGGTAGCTCCAGAGGACCTATCAGGTCAGTTGGTCCATTTTATTCTTGACCAGACGACGTTCTTTTGGCATCGAAAGTGAAACAGGGTGAACGGACACAATATCGCAATTTGAGTATTGTAGACTCTTCCGGTTCTTTCGCCACCGAAATCCACCCCCGCACAGGTCCTCCTGCCTGTCGATATTTACAGCATTACGTACGCAACCCCTCTGCCTCTTTGTCCGTGGCAACTCGCCTAATTACTCCTCCATCGACTGGCGATGAAGCCTGTTTAATCAACCTCGATCGTGTCCTAAATTAGTCGGACGGAGTCTGCAGTGTCCAAAAACTGGGGATGGGGATTGAGAGAGAGAGAGAGAGTCAGGGAGGGGTGTACCTTCAGCTGTGGAAGGTGTAAATTGAGTTTGATGGGGATACTCGATTATCATGGAATTTTTGGACAAATACACAGTAAGTTTTGCATTTCTTTTATTGTAGTTGAGATTGGGATCATGTCAGGGGTCTTAGGCTTCTTAGGTGGACGGAGTTATGTGTCGGTTCGAGTCTGGTTTTACATTTTGATCAACTACAGTTGACTCAGATCTTGGTGAATTTTGTATCTTTTTACTTTTGATTGGGACTGTGGCTGAGTTAGGGCTCGTGGATTTTCCGACCGTCGGGATTAGGCTTGGGTTAGGTTCTACAGACTTGTTAGCAATTTTTTTTAGTAGGTCTCGGGTTAGATTGGATGGCTCTTTTAGACATTTTTGGATTAAATGTAGGTTAAAGACTAAAAGTTTTCGACGAAGTTCAGAGTTTATCAGATTGCATTTTTTTAGATGGATTGGGAGTTATGATCAGATTGGTGGTCTTCTCATCTTTTCAGATACGTTTCGAGTTTGGTACGGATTCTATTTTATGAAGAATTATGTAAAGTGCAATCCTCTTAGAGTCTTGCTTTACATTTTACTAAATGGTTCAAAGAAATTCTGATTCAGATCTGGTTTCCTAATTCTTTCAGAAAGTGTCTTTCAAGTGTCCCTCAGACAAATTTTGGGAAATATCCCCACAAATCTTGAGATCAATTCCATACAAGTTTTAGTAGTCTCTGGTCAGATTTTGCAAACCTTTTAGACGAGTTCTGAATTATGGTCCATTAAGAACGATGCCAAGCTGAATTCCCATAAAATCAGAGTTCCATACAGGACGTTGTTACAGCTTTAGATTTGGACTCCCATTCTTTTCATAATTCTGAATAGATTTTGGGTTGAGTCTTTCTCAATTTCCCATTCTTTATCAGACAAATTCTGAAATTCTAAAGCCTGGATTGAAGGTTTCCCAACCCTTTCAGAGAATCTCCGAGTTACCTCATGGTCTTTTGACACATATTCTGAAATTCTAAAGCCTGGATTGAAGGTTTCCCAACCCTTTCAGAGAATCTCCGAGTTATCTCATGGTCTTTTCACACATATTCTGACATACATTCCACAAGGTCTGCACATAACTGCAGCTTAGATTTCCTAAGTTTTTCAAACAAATTCTGAGATACATTTCTCGTCGAATAAAACCATCTACTTATCAGACTGTTCTCCCAGTCCTCTAAGATCAATTGTAGACTACTCTTAAGGTAGTCTTCAATCACTTTTCACAGTGTTCTCAGATACGTTTTGATCAGATTTTAATCTTGGAGACTACCCACTATATTTTCAGATTTTGGGAGACCTCCATTAGTTCACATTCAGACATACTTTGGCCGGTGTGCATTTGCTTTTCTTCAAAAAGGCTTGAACCCAGAATACAGTCTAGTTGAACACAAATCGTTCTGACAAGTTTTGGTCTCCCAATCCTTTCAGACCTATTTCACGCTAAATTCAGGTCAAGTTTCAAATACCTCTCACACTATTTCGAAACAACTTTCAGACTGGTTCTGGTCTTGAAATCCTTCCAGACAGATATTTTACTGAACATAGCCTAGATTTCTCACTAATCTTGACCTGCTTCTTGTAGTAACTAGTTGAAAATAAGCTCTAAGATGTTTCACAAACGTCTTCAGATAAACTCCAATTTTTAGAGTCACTTCAGACGATCTTCTGAAACGAATATGTGCTATTGTGTCACGTTTTCAAGCTTTCTTCCAACACTACTCAGATCCACCAATCCTTTCAGACAGATATTTTACTGAATCTAGCCTAGATTTCTCGCTAATCTTAGCCTGCCTCTTGTGGTAACTAGTTGAAAATAAGCTCTAAGATGTTTCATAAACGTCTTCGGACAAACTCCAATTCTCAGAGTCACTTCAGACGAGTCGTCTGAAACCAATGTGTGCTATTGTGTCAGGTTCCCATGGCTCAGGCTTTCTTCCAACACTACTCTGATCCACCAATCCTTTCAGACAGATATTTTACTGAATCTAGCCTAGATTTCTCGCTAATCTTAGCCTGCCTCTTGTGGTAACTAGTTGAAAATAAGCTCTAAGATGTTTCACAAACGTCTTCGGACAAACTCCAATTCTCAGAGTCACTTCAGACGAGTCGTCTGAAACCAATGTGTGCTATTGTGTCAGGTTCCCATGGCTCAGGCTTTCTTCCAACACTACTCTGATCCACCAATCCTTTCAGACAGACAATTTACCGAACCTTGCCTAGGTGTCTAGCTAATCTCGACTCGTTCTTTGTCTCGTTAAGCCAGAATCAGCTTCTAGCACCCACAGACATGTCCTTCACAGAAACTTCAATTCCCAGAGTCCCGTCAGACCGAGTCCTATGAAAACACCGTAAACCTTCCACAAGCGCCACCGCTCCGGATATAGGCCGGCCGATGGACAGGGTCCCCCGATCTACCACCCCTCTCTCTCTCTCTCTCTCTCTCCTCGCTCTCTCATACGTTTCTCGTTGGTCCCGCAGCATCCTCTTCAACTCGCGCGACCAAAATACCGTCCGCGGCGAAGGAACGCGCGGATAGCTGCCGTCCGACGGCGCTCTCGGTCGCGTCGGTTTCACGAGAAAAAATCCGCCGAATCGCAGACTCTCGCCGAGATGAAGTTCAAGGGGAGCGAAGGGGACGCACGCACGGCGGGCGTTGCATAATTTCGCCTAAAAATACGCGAAGTCGGGGCCGGTTGCGCGAGCGGCCAGAATATTCGCGAGAGACGACCGACGGAACAGTGAAGTGTGCCGGCTGAAAGCGCGTTTTAGTGAGCAGAATATCGTTTGAGGGACAACAGTGAGCATTTATCGGAGAAGGATTCGTACGGTGCGCGGACTTGGTTTAGTGACTGTGTGACTCCTGTCAGTGGATCGAAGATGATGCACGTTGATCGTCGTCGGGGCCAGTGTCTGCCCCCCAGGCTCAGCCTATTGAGGTAGGTTTTCCTTTCCATGGTCTTGGTATGCTTCTGGTGTGCCTGGGCTGATTTGGATGCTGGCGTATGCGAGTCTAGAGTATGGCCTAGTGTGTATGATCAACGATGACATCTAGACCTCTTTAGTTAATTTTTTTTTATTAATTTTTGATCGGGGTTCTTTGGTGGTTGGGATAAGTTCGAAGATGTCTGTAGAGGGTTTAATTAAATGGTGTGCTGATTTGGATGGTGGTGTATGAGAGTTTAGAGTTTGATATTGTGTGTATGTATATATTAATTTTTAATTGGGGTTCTTTTGGTGATTGGGATAAGTCCGAAGATGTCTGTAGACGGTTTAATTACCTCGTATTTCATACATGATCTTTTTAGAATTCTTGGGTGTAGGTTTCTAGGGAAATAATGGGTATTCGGGAATCTCCTGTGGATGATTGTTGGTCAGGCAGAGAGATTATTTGGGAAGCAGATTATTGAAAGATTAAGTGATCAGAGGTTATATGAGGAAATCACTGAGAATAGATAAATGTCAGATGGATGTCAGAATTATATTTTGGGTTAGATCTAGAACTTTGAATTATTTCTCGAAAAACTAATAAAGGTGTGGCCCTGGATTTAGATATAGCCTACGAGGTTGGCCAAAGTTGTTTAAACCTTGAAATTACTATTTAAATTGCTAAGGGGTTGGACGTAGTATGGCTCGAGGTCATCAAAGACGGTTGCATCTTCATATTATTTTCTTTTTTAAATTGATATTGGCCTGTATCTTGGCCTAGGCATAGACTCATCAGCAACGTCTAAATACTGGAATTACATTTTCAAAAATTGAAAAGATTGTCAAAGATGTTACAGCCTACAATTAATTTTGGAAAACTTGATAGGTTTGTGGATGAAGGTCCAGCATGCATCGAGGTCAACAGAGACTTGTGCGTAATAAATCTGGAAACGGTTCTTTAAAAAATTGATGATGACCTAGACCTAGCCTTAGACATAACTTATGACCTCAAACTCAGCCTCAATATTACTGTTTATTATTAAAAATATTATTTGAAAAAGACGTTATCAGTGACATTCATTCTTCATAACTATTTTTAAAAAGTGGTTAAATATCTGGATTTAAACGCACCTTGAACTTCGACGTCATCTCGGAGATGTTTAAACCTTGAAACTATTTTATTCAAAGTTGAGTAAGCTGTAAATATAATTTTGCACGTAGTCTCCGATATAGTTACAGACGTTTGAACTTCTTTGTTTCAAAATTGATCTAAACACACTCGCTCCTCATTACTTTTTTTTTTAAATTGTTAAGAGTCCGATACTTCTCGAGATCATCAGGGACCCAGACAAATCTTGAACCTCATAATTATTTCTTTAAATTGCAATAAGAACTTCGATTTGGACTTGTGAGGTTGTCTTCCATAAATCTTGAAATAGGCTATTAAGTAACAGTTAAGTGTCTGAGCCTACTACATCTTGAGGTAGTCAGAGACACAGACGAAATATGAACCTATTTAACCTATGGCGTTGTCAAACTCGTCTGAATTAACAGTTAAGTGTCCGAACTTGGCCCTGGGATACTTTTAGGTCATCAGATAGGTTGAACCTCTGAAATAATTTTCTTAAAGAATTCGAAGAAGGCGTACCCTGTCTTAGACACGATCCAGGACGTCAGAGGAGTCATGCAAGCCTGAGAATTATATTTAAAAAATGTAATCTGGTGATCCGGTAGCCATAGTTAAACGATAAGCCACTGTGTTCATGAATCGACAGGAACCCGCCTAGAATCATAACGAAGCGTACACTCTCACTAGAACATACTCTAACAGGCCATCCGTCGGCCAGCCATGGCCTCCCGTAGGATAAATTTAAACTCTCGGCGTCTCGTGTTACTCGCGCATCGTGCCGAGCCGAGAATAGTTATCCACGCTCGCGGCCGCGTCATTCCTCGACTCTTTCCTCGACGACAGATCGTTCATTGAATCCGTTGAATTCCCGAACGGAAACAGCGCGCAGCCCAACCCTCCGAACACACCACCCTAACTAGACAATAATGACCCCGATTTGTATCTATTTAAAAAATCACGGATTCCTCGCGTTTCTAGAGTCCAGGGCACGCGGGGGTGGATCGAGGGCGAGATTCCAGAGCGAGAGCTCGTGGGAGGGCGAGCAGCGGGTGCTTCTGGGATCGAAAGGGGTCCATTGTTGCCGCCTTAATGCCCCTCTTCCTGCCAATAACCCCCGCGCACACAATGACACTCTTAATGGCCGCCCGGCGGGCTGCAGCATCACTTCGAGCCGCGACCCTGCCCTCTTCCTGCCTCCGTACGTGCCAGCATCTACGCCATTGTCTACCGAAAGCCTAGTGTCACCGGGGAAATCCTGATCGATCAGGCCTCGCACCCTACTTTGCCTCAGAGATCGAAAACTTGACGTGACTGGACTCGAAACTTGATTCTCGCCGGAGAGATTCAATTGTTTTGGTCGCGTGACTCTTATGTGACTTGAATCAGCTGCCCCGCGTGTCTATCTTGATCTAGTCCACGCCATTGCGGTCGAAAAATTTGGCTGGATAGACTCTAAATTGGATGCTGGGGTGATAGAACCAGTTATTCGGATGGCGACCACACCAAATTGAATTGACCACGTTTCTGGAGGTTCATTTCGTCTCTGCCGACGCCACTGTAAGCCAGATATTCAGTTGTGGATAGGTTCTTCGGTCGATAGAGTCAATTGTTTAGATATTTAGATACGTTTTCTCAGATACAATTACGTGGATACTTCGGGCATTTCAGACTGATTTGGTGAACTTTTCGCATGAATTATTGGGATATATGGATCTTAGGTTTAATTTATTTGGATACTTGGGAAACTGTGGATGAGTGACTTTGCTTGCTGTTTTTGGTGTAATTTTGCTTCATACTTTTTTTTATGTTGCGTCTATAGATTATAAAAGTGAGGATTTATTCTAAATTCGATACTGCGTACACAGATTCAATTGTTTTGGTGTCTAGAGCTTTTTGTGTTGGATTAAGATAGATGTTGGATGTGTCATCTGCTAATTTTGAGTTTATTTTGCTTCGAGCTGCGTCTCTATACGTTCAAAATTGAAGAGACAGCTCTAAAATAGGTTTATAGATTGATAGATTTATAAATTGATAGATTTATAGATTTATAAATTGATAGATTTGTAGATTTATAAATTGATAGATTCATAGATTTATAAATTGATAGATTTGTAGATTTATAAATTGATAGATTCATAGATTTATAAATTGATAGATTTATAGATTTATAAATTGATAGATTTATAGATTTATGAATTGATAAATTTATAGATTTATAGATTCCGAGATTAATAGATTTATAGATTGTTAGATTGATAGAATTATATATTGATAGATTCATAGATTTATAATATAAGTAATAACAGAGCTTCATCCATAAATGCCCAAATAGATTAATAGACGTACTTGTATACACTTTGTCGATTGATAAATCGACACATTTTTTAATACATTTACAGATAAACTTGTAAATGAATAGCTAAGTAGATGCATAGATAGATTTATAGATCGATTCGTAAACAGACATGTAGACGCATTTGTATTGATACTTTACTAAGGAGATTTATAGACATATAAATTATGATAGGCAGATAAGTTTGTAGATAGATTTATAGGTAGAGAAATTTGTAGATAGATTCACAGGTAGAGAAATTTGTAGATAGATTCACAGGTAGAGAAATTTGTAGATAGACTGACATAGAGCTACATTTTGCAATAACAATTTGCATAGAGTTACATGTAGTTTGATTTGCAGATATCTTTCCATATAAATTGTATCTATGCAGGCAGATCTATAGATTTGTAGACAAACGTATACATACTATCATGATACATACTAAGATTCCGATCCAAGACGAGCACATAGAGATCCCAACCTGTCATTGAAATCTCCTCCCTGAAAATTCAAGCCACAGCCGAAGTTCGTTTCATCGAACATCTCCAAACCCGTTCGCAACCAACAGAGAATTCTCGCGAACGTTTCCCAGATAACTCGATTGTGTATTTCATTCTAAAACAATCTCCACAGCAGCGGCCAGCATAAACTGTACTAATTAGCCTCGGCGAGGAGGAGCCTGGTATCGGCTATTCCGGATCGCGGAGCACGAGACATCATCGACAGAGTCAGACAACGTCTCTGGAATCGACATTTTGCGGTCGGGACACGGGCACAACGAAGATCGAGGAGATAATGGCCGTCACCGCAGCTTCCACCTTGATTTCGCCCGGCGAGAAAAAGCCTGAGGAAAAACCAACGAGGACGCACACCTGGCAAACGGCGAACGTAATGTTAAGCTTAGCTGGTTGAACACGGGTCAAATATACCGCACGATTGACGCATTTGGTCCCCTTCAACCAGCTGTAGTTGACATTCGAATACAACGAGAAAGAAGACAGTGAAAGATATCCCGTGAAGTGTATTTTTTTTTTTATTTTTCTTTCCGTGAGAGATATGGTGACCGGATCATGAGACTGTTGCCGACGAGATTAATGTAAGATCGATTGTGGTGGATGTTGATGGTGAACCGACGAAGAGGTGAACGGGATGGAGGTTTTGATGGAAAAACGGATGAGTAGTAAAATTGTAATGGGCCTCTTAGTTCTTTCGGCTTGGGATCGAGGTTAAATGGGCCACGGGGTGGGCGTGTGGTCGTTTTGATAGCAAATCCGTGCCAGACGTGCTCCAGTTTGTTCATCATTCAATTATTTAATTTTCTACGTCTTCACGTTTTCATTTGTCCCATTATACAATTATTCTATATTCACCATACTCAATATTTTTAATCGTTCAGCCTTCAATTCTTTGATTTTTCAACTACCTACGCAATTTTCAATTATTCAGAGTTTTCAAATTCTTCACGTGCATCGTTTGTCCCATTTCAATTGTTCGTCATACTCAATTTTTAAATATTCCGTGTTCGATAATTTAATTTTTCAACTCCCACATCCTCTCGATTTTCAACCCTTCAATTCTCTAATCCTAGATTTTCACAATTTTCCAATTATTCAATCACTTCGTTCTTCAACGTTCCAATTCTAAAATCCTCAAATCTCAAAACTCTTTATGTACACTCAATTATTCAGTTTTCAATTTTTCTTATTTCTCAAGCCTTGAAATCTTGTGATTTTGTAATTAATCAGTTCTTCTATTTTTGAATACTTCAATTCCTCAATTTCTCAATTCTCCAAGCTTTTGAGTTCCTACTTTTTCTGCGATTTTTCAACTTTTGAATTCTTTATTCTTCTTTAATTCTTTATTCCTAATTCTTCTTCAATTTTCAATTCCCTGGTGTTTCAATCCCTCAGTTTCTTAACTCGACAATTATTTTCCAGTTCTCCAACTCTTCAACTTTTGAAGTATTTAATTCTTCAATGGTTTCTAATTTTCCTATGTTACAATTCCCTAATGTTTTAATGTTTCAATGTTAGTCTTTCAACTTTTTGATTTTTTTCACCAGTTGTAGACGATATTGGACTGTAACTATGCAGAATAATGTTTGTGGTTCTTGACCGAAGGTTTTGTATAGTTGGCACGAGGATAGCTCTAAGATCGTAGATGTGGATTGTGAACTGTCAAAGATAAATGAGCATCGTCTAAGACTTGGTTTTAATGTGGGATTTAGGTACGTAGTAAAATTGTAATGGCGTCTTGCTTCTTTATGCTCAAGATCGAGGTTAATGGTGCACTTCGATTAACACAGCTATTTCGAAACTGCTTCTTCTTCATGGTGTTGTCTGCATGCTGTGGTTCTAAACTTAAAATACTTAAGACAACGATCTAAAATGTCGATATTAGATTTTATGGTAGAATTCTGTAACATTGCTTAGTTTTCTTATTAAATGGATAGCATCGTTTGGTGAAGTAAATTTTGTTTTTCGTTCTGTGGTAGATATATTTGGACTAATTTATTGTGTATACTGGGTATTTCAGTGAGATTCTGATTTTTCATTGGTCCACTGTACTCCAGAATATAGATTTAGAAATAATTTTTTAAATTGATATTTTACTGTCTATTTTGCAACTTTTTCAAGATATCCATGGAACGTTCAGTGTTCAATAAATAGCTGAAAGAAATATTCTATGTTTAATATAGTAATTTACAAGATTTATTTTAATATAGCAATTTACAATATCAATCAGTAACATGCTTTTTAATTAAAATGTTGGTATTGCAATGATCTGTCAGTAGACATTTTTTAAAAACTGTTTATATAATGATTTTTTCCAATTTTCCTCAACAAACCTAATTTATTTTTATATCCACAGTTGTGTGTTAACTGCAAGCTTATTCTATAGATTTAATTTTGGTAAGAAACACCGAAGATCGCCTTGGCAATAAACATATTGTTAGTCAGTATTTAACTGTTTATATTTTGATTGTTCTTACAGTTGTCTTCATCAGACTTAATTTATATTTAAAAAGAAGAATTGTGTGTTAATTACAAGTGTATTCTAAAGATTAAACTTTGGTAACAAACAAATTAATCGTTTAATTTAAAAGAATTTACTAATCATTTTAATGAATATTTGGTTTAACTTGAAGAAACTCTCCCCTCGTCAATAAAAACACCTATAATGTTTACTTTAGTACAAAAAAATACTTCTCGAAATATAGTGAAAAATAAAAATTCTTTTTGGCATTTTAACCGAAAAACATTTTGTTTAATACTACTTACAATATCCAAAATAAAAATCGTCTGATCGTATTGTATACCGACTTCAAACAGACATTTTGTTAATTAACAAGTCCGATTCACAAGTCACCGTGAATCTTCATGAACAAATAACAATTAGACAATGAAAATATTGTCCTGAGATTGCAGGCAGACTGCACCGTTTTAGAGGAGAATTAAATCAAGTCGCAATTATTTTTAAATTATTCCTTCCGATAACAATTAAACGTGCTATAATTATTCCAATTGCAGCTTCACTTAATTGTATAAATTTGCAGCTGATGGATCGATTTAAAGAATTCTCTGGTCCAGTCGTTTTATTAACATGCACTTTCCCCCCGTTGTTGTTTTTTCTTTCTCTCGCCCGTTTATTTATTTTTTTTTTTCGTTGGCTTTCGAATAGATCACCGTCGTCACGGTGGCAATGGGAGCGGTGTTCGTAATTAGTCTCCCATCTAATTTTAGTTGCAATACATTCATGTATGCAGAAGGGGAGTGGGTAAACACAATTGGTGTTAATTGGAACTGTGATTTATATTTAAGGACGCCGTGTAGTATAATTGGTTGGCCGGGTGTGCACAATGGAGGACTCGGTGCTGATTGGAAGAGCACCGAACTCTGGAAATATTTATTGCTTTGGACACTCACTTTTAACTATTCTTCCCGTTTTCATTATTTCAAGTTGCATAGACTTTTTACAAAAATTATCCCAGGCTATACAGATTTTTAAAAATTATTTTAAACTGTGACGAATGTTTGAATTATTTTAAGAATATTGTTTTATACAATTATATTATTATATATATATTATTTTACAAATTACTTTAGGTTGCCAACATTTTCAGATTATTTTAAATTGCATACATATTACTAACTACTTCAACTTCCATGTTTTCAAAAATAATTCCTAATTGTGTAAACTTAAATTGCATACATATTGTTAACTACTTCAACTTCCATGTTTTCAAAAATAATTCCTAATTGTATAAACTGAAATTGCATACATATTGTTAACTACTTCAACTTCCATGTTTTCAAAAATAATTCCTAATTGTATAAACTTGTTTTTATTACTTACTATAAATTGTGTATGGATGTTTAAAATTATTTTTGTTTGTACAGATATTTTCTTTAATTACTGTTGGAAAGCATAAATTATTTTTCTAGCCTCTGTTAACTGCATAGATGTTTAAAAATTCTGTTAGATTATCCAGTAACTTCTTCATTAGTTACTGTAGGTTGCGTAGATTATTTTTTTAACCACTGTAAATTACATAATTGTTTTAAAATTACATTGGATTATACAGATTGTCTCTTTCACCATCATGGTTTGCATAGATCATTTCTCTAAGCACCATAAAAATTGTACAGATTTTTGAAAAATTATTCTAGACTGTACACATTTTTTGTTCCTGAATTAGTGTTGATTGCATAAATTATTTTTCCAGTCAAATTTCCCTGCATAGGATATATATGTATACTCATGAGATGCGAAACAGCTTCGAAAAATTTGTTATAGTTGATTCATTTATTATGCATTGCAGATGACAATGTTTTAAACATATATGACCCAACCAGCCGCTATTTATAAAAACAGATATTCTCATCAAACGTTTGTCAGATTAAAGTGACTATGTTTATTTATTAGCGTATGAATATTTCTCACTTCTTTCAAATATGGTATCCTACATTTTCATTTTATGGATGTTTTTATTTTCATTATTTTTTTTTGATCATATTCATAAACTCTTTAATGCATACAGATTGTGAATGTGATTATAAGATAGCCATGATTTCGTTCACTTTGAAAAGTATTATAATCTGGCGAACAGTTGTAGAATTTAAACAGTAAGATATTATAAATAGACAGCAATAAATATTTGCAATTACACAGATATTAATAAAAAGAAGAATAAAATGAAGTGGGAAGAATAAAAAGAAGTAAGAAATAAAAAGACGATGTTACTATTTTCCTAATTTCATCCGCTGACCGAAATCAATTCTTTTATTTCAGTTGATTATCAACACATTGTAAAAGTAAGATGAACAAGAAAAACAAGTTATGCTGGAAGCAACGAAGAACAATGGCTCGAATAATTTTAAGCTCGCGCATATAGGGAAAGCAAAGCTTCGCAGCCAAGGGATCCTACCTACAAGTTAAAAATGCAGTAACGAAATTATTGAAAAATTCAGGAACTATCTGAACACTCAAAATAAAAATTAGGAATGATATTTTTAATTTATTGTTTAATGTAATCTAGTATTTTTTGGGACAAATTAAATTCGTCCACTGCTACTATTATTATGGAACAGACGGAGTACTTTTTATACTTCACTAGCAGCCCCCGGCGCGGCTTCGCCCGTGCTAAGAGTGAGAAGACTTTAGATTTTGATCTTAAAAAAAATAAAAAAAATAAAAATAGTGTAAAAACCTTCTCCATGAAAAAATACATATATGTGCCAAGTTTCATGTTGATCGGTCAAACAGCTTCGAAGTCTATTAATCATATATGTATATACAAACATCCATTTTTAAAAATTAGAGAAGAAGAAGATTTATATAAATTTTATTTTTGAAAATTTGCTGAAGCCAGAACTGCATGAAAATCCGTAGTCTAGACATTAGGAATGACCGTTCAAAAAATCGTGCGTCGGATATCAGCTGAATGCTAAATTACCGAAGGAGATTCTCCAGGTGTGCATCAGCCAGTGGCAGTGGAGTAAAGTGCAATTAAACGGAACCCGGTGCAGATTGCATCGATAGTTACGACCGTAATGTTTCATAAACACCGGCGATATTTTCCAACACGCCGTTTATTCGTTGGTTACGCGGCGGCGCCGTTATTGGAGATTACCCGGAGTATCAGATAAAACTGAAAGATGGCACCGGGCTTCCTCGCTTCAGAAAATACACGCGACCACCAATCATTTATTGATAACGATTATAGGATTATGTGAATTACACCACTGCTCGGAATTTGTAACCCACGACCAGATTAAGTTCATCTGCCCCCCTCCCCCCTATTTTTAACAATATATAGACTCGCGAGGCCGGGCGAATTAAAACGAAAAATTCACCTCGTTTTTCATTTGGATTATGCGATACCTGCTCGAACGATAACGCTAAATCTGCATTGGGCTTTTTCATTTTTATCTTCGGGAACATTGCGTCACGCGCCTCTGGCCTAATTATGTGCAGCAGAAACTCTTTTATTCGAACTAATAGAATATCAGTTCATGCGTATTGATGTGAAATAAAACTTTTCTGCGTGTATTATTATTGGACTGCACTTTTTATCCAATCATGACGAAGATGAGTAAAGATTGAAAGTATTGAACAGCATCGATATACTACTTTTAACCTAGCCAAATTATTAAGGAAAAGAAAACGTTGTTGTGAGATTTTTCTAGTCGATGTCAAAGATTTTTAATAAAAGTTAAACATTGTTTATTGTTTTATATGGCAAATTATGGGGGGTTTAAGTCATCTTTATTCATTTATATATATATATATATATATATATATATATATATATATATATATATATAAGTCATTACTTTGCTGACTCTCAGTTTCTTTAAGAGATACAAGACTCCAATGTTTGCTATTCATTTCCACTTATTTTCACAGAGAACTTATTCTCAACAACCTTAAATTTTCTAAAAAAATATACATAAAAGATTAAACATTGTACAACGTATATAGAGAATTAACGTAGGTTCAAGTCATTACTTCCCTAATTTTCAGTTTGTTCAAAAGATACAATACTCCCAAGTTTGCTGTTCCTAGGTATCTCCATAAAAACACAGGCTTTTCGCAACGAGTCATTAAAAATTGAAACTATTCTGGCCGATACCGAGGATTTTGATCCAAGTGGAAAATCGCATGATGAAGCGTATGTAAAACTGTGGGGGGTTTAAGTCATCACTTTGCGCAATTCGAATTTGTTTATATGTATAGGGTGCGTCACCCAAGACCCAAATAACTTCTACATTTTTTGAGACAGGAAGAAATGCTTCAGACAAAAGTTGTTTGGTTTCTAGAGGCCCATTACGTGGTCTACATAACTTTTTGTCAAGAGGAGGTGCTCAGGAGATTAGAAGGACAACTTAGCGTTTTTTTAAATGGAACTACATATTTTTTAACTCCTACGATTGTAGCCCTTTTCGAGACAATTTCAACGACATAGTCATTCAATGTCATTGAAGGTCGTAAACCTTCAAATAGATGAAAAATAGAAAATTATCGTAGAAGCTTATGAAATAAAATATTAAATCTGAATAAATAATTATTGTCTATAAATGATGATGAATATATGTATATAAATGACTGTACATCAGTTAGGTAGTTCATAGAAATGTATACGATACCATGAATGTATCTGCTACGTACTTGGTAAATTACGAGCCTTCTATGTTCATATTGCCATAACAATTGTACGAAATCTGAATAAATATTTATTGTCTATAAGTGATGATGAATATACAGGGTGAGTCACCTAAGACAAGCATCCTGAAAAACTACATTTTTTGAGATGGGAAGAAATGCTTCAGACAAAAGTTGTTTGGTTTGAAGCATTTCTTCCTGTCTCAAAAAATGTAGTAGTTATTCAGGTGGCTTGTCTTAGTTGACTCACCCTGTATAATGCAAGCCTGTAAATAATTTCAACTTCTTTTCATGAAGGAGAGAGAGAGACATTCTATGATTACACTTGATAATTTTGTATCTGAGAATCTAAGAATGTGGAGATATTTCGAGGAATGTGAGATATTCCAAGGTCGACACTCGATTATGTCCGCCATGATTTTGATTTACTGATTCGTTACGTTGCGAAGAATGTTCAGAACTTGATCCGGGAGAGTCGATGATTGATCGAGAAACTTGGACGACGTGTCAGCGGATCTATTTTAATCGGTTCTGGTTCGGACACGGGCTAATCTAATTCGCGATTATCGGTTTAATATTTATAATTACGGGAAAGTAACACACTCTGCCTACGCAGGCGGGCGCCCCTAGTGAGTCAATCAATCAAGAAGATTGCATTCTTATAGTTGACGACGCAGAATACTTTGAATACATACTATTAGGTTGTTGCATATGAAATGTCCGATTTTAGAATGCAACTCTTAGAAAACGTTTCGATCAAGAAATTCTATAACACTCTTTTACGAGAGAACGCGGTCGAGTTGCGACCTATGGTTCCTTTGACAAGCTCGGTCCTCATGGTGAGTAGAATGCGATAGAAACATAAAAAAATTTGACCTTGAATTTCAAGGTGAATGTCAATTTTGCGGCAATTTCTTTTAACAAATCTTCGCTAAATTTTGTTACGCCCTGTACATGCTGCCGAATAATGCAAATTACGCCTCGTAAACGTAAGAATTGGACTTTCGAGGGCGATCGCGGCCTAGATTGATCTTTTATCTAACGGTTTCGACTACTAAAAAGTCCCATCTTCATAAATATTATCGAGAAATGTGAACGCTCATCTCACGCCCTTGCAATTCTAGAAACAAGTCTACCGCCATAAGCACCGATTTAGCCGACACGTTCCGATTTCCTCGAAATACATAGTAATTCTGCGTCCCGTTGCATAGACTATTTCGATCATGTTTCTATGTATAGTTACGTCGCCGTGCTGTCTGAGTTCCGGGAACTATCCTCGCGATCGGGAAAATCGTTCGCGAATTTAAACGCAGTCGAACCCGTGTGTACCTTCGTTTCTATCGTCTGTGGGATCGATAGAGAAATTTCGAGTTCGCTCGCGATTGGATGAGGAGACGTAGAATCGTTGGCGCCAGAAGGTTGGAAATTCGTGTGAGTTGCTGTCTGGGATACGACCCAGTTCTACAATAATTTATGTTAGTCGCGATAAGAGTGGTCCTTCTCTCTGACCATGGATAAGGGCTTGCAGTGATTTACAAGAGAACGTGGCGGGAATTCTTTGATCATTACGATCATCTCGCGAGATGAACGCGGAATTTGTTTTTCGCTGCCCAGATATCGTGTTGATTAACGTTCTGGTCTTGGAGATAGATGGACATACATGCGCATTGTAGAAAATCTCTGAATTTTTTATTATGGACATTCATGGATATTGTAAAGTGCATAGTTGGAAAATTTTTGATCCAGTAGCTATAAAAATTGTGAAAGATATTGCCAAATCTGAGAAGAGTCTTGAGAAGTGTGATGGAGTTGAATCTTTCGGAATTTTTTCTGGAAAAACGAGTAGCTCTTTTTTAATGAACGTTGATGGATATTATAAAATGTACATTTCGCTAATTTTGAGAATTTGTTCATCCACTAGCTATAAAAATTGTGGAAGATATTGCCAATCTGAGAAGTGTCTTTAGAAATGTGATAGAATTCAATCTTTCGGAATTTTTTGTGGAAAAACGGGTAGATCTTTTTTAATGAACGCGTTGATGGATATTATAAAATATACATTTCGCTAATATTCAGAATTTGTTCATCCACTAGCTATAAAAATTGTGGAAGATATTGTCAATCTGAGTAGTCTTCAGAAATGTGATCGAATTCAATCTTTCGGAATTTTTTTCTGGAAAAACGGGTAGATCTTTTTTAATGAACGTTGATGGATATTATAAAATATACATTTCGCTAATATTCAGAATTTGTTCATCCACTAGCTATAAAAATTGTGGAAGATATTGTCAATCTGAGTAGTCTTCAGAAATGTGATCGAATTCAATCTTTCGGAATTTTTTGTGGAAAAACGGGTAGATCTTTTTTAATGAACGTTGATGGATATTATAAAATATACATTTCGCTAATATTCAGAATTTGTTCATCCACTAGCTATAAAAATTGTGGAAGATATTGTCAATCTGAGTAGTCTTCAGAAATGTGATCGAATTCAATCTTTCGGAATTTTTTTCTGGAAAAACGGGTAGATCTTTTTTCATGAACGTTGATGGATCTCGTGAAATGCATATTTCGCTAATATTGGGAATTTTTTGATCCACTAGCTATAAAAATTGTAAACGATATTGCCAATCTGAGAAGAGTCTAGAAATGTGATGGAGTTGATTGAATCTTCCGAAATTCTTTCTGGGAAAACGAGTTGCTGTTTTTTAATGAACGTTGATGGATATTATAAAATACACATTTCGCTAATATTGAGAATTTGTTCATCCACTAGATACCAAAATTGTAGAAGATATTCGCGAGAACTGGCACGCCTGACCGAATGCAATTTTAACTGAGTACTACTGCAATTATTTTTCGCGGCGAGGAACAATTTCCGCGATTAGCGCGTCGGCCTTGGAAAACTCGCGGATTTCAGCCGAAAATTGCTGGACTGTATGATTCCTTAGAGCGAAAGAGATATATAGAAGAGAGAAAGAAAGAGAGAGAGCTCGTCGAGCGATATCAGCGTTCTTCAGGGTTTCTCGAGGGCCCATCAACGAGTAAGCTTCCTTATGAGATTATACTCTTCTCGGAGGGCGGGCAATCGTGTACGGTGCAGTTCCCTTTAAGTTTCAATATCCTCAGACACCATTTGGGTGGTCTTAGTTGCCCTCGACTGGGTACGCGTCCGTTCATTATTGGCCGATTCAGGAAGGCTTTGGCCCCGAGCCTCGCCCGCCACCTTTTCAAACCTGCCGGATGGATGGATAGCGGAGCATCTGTATCACCGCAATACCTACTCGAGATTCGCAAATTGGCTGGCCACTTGCAACTTGAATCACCTGTCTACTTATATGTCCGTCGAGGGCTGTCGTAACTGCTGCTGCTGCTCGCTACCTGCCGCACAATCTCGCGGAATCGAGCGTTCTTCCAACCCCCCCCCCAGCCCTCCTCTTTCATCTTCGTGGAACCATCGTGGCCTTGAAATCGTTCGAATCGGAGCCAGGCAATTAGGGCGATTAGGTGTGCTATTGTTCCCATCGGACGCAACCTTGATGTTCGTTCTCAAATTGATGCATGACCGCCTGCGTAGCAACACGTTCAACGGGCTATTCCCATTTTAGACAATGTATCATTATCATCGATTAAATGTTTCGAAATTTTACAGCTTCATCATCGAAATTATATTCTACGATTTGCAGAGCATATCATACACACGAAAATACATAAAAAAACTTTTTAAATATCACGCTTATATTAAAGTGCACTAAAAAGGAGAAAATGATTTTTTTTAGACATTAGCGACAATAAATAAAAGCGTGGAGCGCTAAACTATATTGACGCAATCTTCGTGGTATTTAAAGAGTTTTTTTTATACATTTTTTTTATTTTCTACTTTTTAGTCTTTACATCACTTGTAATCGATTTTAATTGCCGCTTCAACCATCTTTTGTAAAAGGGAAAATATTGTGTCATGACGGCTGCAAATCGAAGTCTCCATCTGCGATTTCGTTAAAAAACTTCTTTTCTCCATAATTCTAGTTTACGAGATAAAGAGATTTCCGAGATAGTTCTGAGAATATATGTGTTATTGCGGATTGTCTAATAGTTCAAAAGCAATAAATTTACAATGTAAATAAATTTAAATAAATTAATAAATAAAAAAATAAATTTTAAATGTTTATGAGAAACACATTGTACAATACAATTTCTACATAAAGATATTGTTTGTCATTATATCTTATAATTATACTGGGTGCTTCTTTCTTTTGCACAGTAGTGTACAGTAGGACCTCGATTAATCGGATTCCGATTATAAACAAATATCCGTTTAGATTATATTATATATATGAAGGGAAATAAATTTTCAAAAATAAGAAAATTATTTTGGAATATAATAAAATTAATAATCATATTGGGTGTCCCTCTCTCCTTATGCAAATCAATTTCTACGTACCTGAACGTGTATTGGGATCTAGAACAGGATTTCAAACACTTAAATCCAGATCTACATATGGATTAATCAATCCAATTAATCGCATTATTGCAGACTTGTTTTATTTTATGCAAAGTGTTTTTTCTATTGTGTAAACATTTATGTAAGACGGCTTCGGTCCGTTTATAATAAAATAATAATAATGTACATTTTATTTACTTCCTCGGGTCTCGATTATCCATCGGGCCGTTAATTTATCCGGGCCGTTTATCCCCGGAACAAGCCGGTTAATCGAGGTTCTACTGTGTATCAGAGTTGGGCAAAAATTTAATCAACGATTGACGAATAAATTTCTACTTCAATCGTTAATCGCAATTAACAATTAAACTCCTACTTTAGTCGTTAATTGCGGTTAACGATTATATTCTTTTCAACTGTAACCGTCAATCGGATACATGATTAATGATTAACTGCTGAAATTTCGAAATGAAATACGAAATCAAAACTGTATGCATACTGAAAAAAAATGCAAACCGAGTTTTTGTCGAGATATATTTCTGTCAATTCTCCATCTCCACTCTCTGTCTCTCTCTCTCTCTCTCTCTCTCCCTCCTTATTACAATTTATGGACAGACCGCGTGGTGATTAACTTCAACAATTGATTAAATCAGTCTCCGATTTTTCGATGATTTCTTTTTTTAATCAACGATTGACGATAACTTCATCAATAAATTGAATCAATCGTCCATTTTTCAATGATTACCTTTTTCAATCGTACACACTGATCAATCAATCATGGTTAAAATTTTAATTGATTAATGCCCAACTCTGCTGTATGTATATCGAAACATTTCCGTGTTTCGAGCTTGGGCAGACAAGCTCGGCAAACCGAACAAGGAATTTTGATCAAGCGTATGGGATTCGCGAGAATTTTCACAGGCATCGAACATTATATTTAACGAGTGCCCAGCGGGGCTGGCGTTTTCCTCAAGGAGCCAGGAACAAGGTGGTGTCTGGCGAGTCTTCGCTCGTTACCGTTACAACCGAGTTGTACCGACTTGGCTCTGTACAACGTGTCGAGAGAGGAAAGGTACGCCCGTGTCTTATCCGTCGCGCCAATGCCTCGAGTCCCTCGACGATGTTCCAAGCGAAGAATCGTGTTCAACACGATTGTACCGCGTTCCCTCGCAGCTGTGAAACTGACTGACCCTGTTCCCTTTTTCCCTGACTACAGAGCGCGCCAGCCTCGAACTAATCAGCTGTGCTTCCGAAACGGTCCCCGGACATCCTAATACTCTAATGGCCCGCCCTACAATCTCACCAGATGCTCCGGGATTTTTGGACGTAAGCATTTCTCTGGTCTTCTTCGAATCGTGCACGCCATCTTTTAACTGAACCGTGGATTTTATACTTCTCCGATAAAAATTAGTTAATTTGAAACAGTAGGAAGATCAGCATATCTTTTTTCAACCATTTTCTTGGAAAAGCTTAGTGTCGATCATCTAAGAGAATTTCTTATGGAATAATGTGTAACGTTCTTTTTAATTAACGTTCGTGGATATTGTCACGTACAAGTTCACACCAAGAATCAAGGACCTTTTCTTCCCTAAATAAGGAAATTTATAGGGGACGCAGCCATATTTTCCTTCCACTTACGTGCACAGAATAACTATGCGAATAATATGACGTAATATTAATTTTGCCGTAATAATAATCCCATAATAATAATTTTTACAAATAAATGAGTAAATCTTTTTCAATGAATGTTAGTGCGACTTGTGATGTACGAGTCGATTAAAATTATCTCGTCTCCGAAGTACAAAATCTGTGGGAGATCCATAAATCATTTCCCAAAGCTAGTCTAAAGCGCAATTAAAGTAATTATTGTTAACAACATTAAGAATTTCTCATAAGCAAACGAATCTTCTCCAGGGTTTGCGAAGCATCCCCTAATATCTACTCGCATCGAATGCACTCAAAATCACTTCGATTAAAGTAATCTTTGTTAACGACCTTGAGAATTTCTCATAAGAGAGCAAGCAAACCTTCAATATTTGCAAAGCATCCTCTAAAATATAATTGCATTGAATGCATTCAAAATCACTCGAAAAATGAAATTTTCTTTCCGAAAGGCTGTTCTAAAGTTCAATTAAAGTAATATTTGCTAACCACGTTAAGAATTTCTCATAAGCAAACGAATTTCCCTTAATGTTTGCGAAGCATTCCCTAAAATTTAATCGCATTAAATGCATTCAAAGTCGCTCGGGAAATAAAATTTTCTAACCCAAAGCTACTCTAAAGAGAGAGCTTGATTAAGGTAATCTCTGTTAACGATCTACAGAATTTCTTATAAGCAAACGAATCTCCCCTAATTTTTTAACCAATTTTTTGCCTAATTTCTAAACCAAAGCTACTCTAAAGAGCTTGATTAGAGTAATTTCTGCTAACGATCTTCAGAATTTCTTATAAGCAAACGAATTTCCCCTAATGTTTGCGAAGCATTCCCTAAAATCTAATCGTATCAAATGCAATATATCGCCCGGAAAATAAAATTTTCTAACCCAAAGCTACTCTAAAGAGAGAGCTTGATTAAGGTAATCTCTGTTAACGATCTACAGAATTTCTTATAAGCAAACGAATCTCCCCTAATTTTTTAACCAATTTTATGCCTAATTTCTAAACCAAAGCTACTCTAAAGAGCTTGATTAGAGTAATTTCTGTTAACGATCTTCAGAATTTCTTGTAAGCAAACGAATTTCCCCTAATGTTTGCGAAGCATTCCCTAAAATCTAATCGTATCAAATGCAATATATCGCCCGGAAAATAAAATTTTCTAACCCAAAGCTACTCTAATGAGAGAGCTTGATTAAGGTAATCTCTGTTAACGATCTACAGAATTTCTTATAAGCAAACGAATCTCCCCTAATTTTTTAACCAATTTTTTGCCTAATTTCTAAACCAAAGCTACTCTAAAGAGCTTGATTAGAGTAATTTCTGCTAACGATCTTCAGAATTTCTTATAAGCAAACGAATTTCCCTTAACGTTTGCGAAGCATTCCCTAAAATCTAATCGTATCAAATGCAATATATCGCCCGGAAAATAAAATTTTCTAACCCAAAGCTACTCTAAAGAGAGAGCTTGATTAAGGTAATCTCTGTTAACGATCTACAGAATTTCTTATAAGCAAACGAATCTCCCCTAATTTTTTAACCAATTTTTTGCCTAATTTCTAAACCAAAGCTACTCTAAAGAGCTTGATTAGAGTAATTTCTGTTAACGATCTTCAGAATTTCTTGTAAGCAAACGAATTTCCCCTAATGTTTGCGAAGCATTCCCTAAAATCTAATCGTATCAAATGCAATACCGCCCGGAAAATAAAATTTTCTAACCCAAAGCTACTCTAATGAGAGAGCTTGATTAAGGTAATCTCTGTTAACGATCTACAGAATTTCTTATAAGCAAACGAATTTCCCCTAATTTTTTAACCAATTTTATGCCTAATTTCTAAACCAAAGCTACTCTAAAGAGCTTGATTAGAGTAATTTCTGTTAACGATCTTCAGAATTTTTTGTAAGCAAACGAATTTCCCTTAATGTTTGCGAAGCATTCCCTAAAATCTAATCGTATCAAATGCAATATCGGCCGGAAAATAAAATTTTCTAACCCAAAGCTACTCTAGAGAGAAGTTAACGATCTTCAGAATTTCTCATAAGCGAACAAATTTCCCCTATTGTTTGTGTTGAGTAATTACCTTAATCGATGCGTGTTTTGATATGAACTACGTTTAATATAAATGTTGCTACAGCGTAGCATGGTTAACATAGCTATGGATGTTACTCGTGTTATCTTTCGTTCTTCTTATTCTGCAATGTATGCGTTGTTGTTCAGATCGCTTTGATACATGGTTTAATTATGTTGTACTTGTAATATAATTACATCTAGTTAACACATTGTGTATTCCCCAATTTATACGATTAAACCTGGCAGTTTGTGAAGTAATCTATCCCCTAAAATCTAATCGCATCAAATGCATTCAAAATCGCTCGGAAATAAAATTTTCTAACCCAAAGAGCTACTCGAAAAGCATTATTCAAGTTTATTCAAGTTTAAATTTCTGTTAACCACTTTCAAAATGTCTCATAAGCAAACGAATTTAACCTAATTTTCTAGGAAAATAAAATTTGCCCTTCGAAAGCTGTTCTAGAGCTGTTGGGGCTAATTTTTGTTATCGATCTGGTTCACCGAGATTTCAATTGGCGCTCCGTGACGCGAGGCCAGCAAGGCAAGGCGAGCAAGCGAATCGTGTTCTACTGTTGTCTGGAGGACTCAATCCTCCGGTGGGCACGGTCTGTAGAATAGGTGGATCGGCGTAGGTTGTAAATGCCGACGTATTTAGGGAACCGATTCTCGAGGCAGCAGCCTGTGCCTGGGCTGGCAGGCTAGCAAGCTCGCGTGTCTAGACCGGAAGTGGTTCTCATGTTAGGCGTGGCTCCTTGATATACAACCCCTTGTATCTCACGCAGCTACCGAGTACCCCGCCTTGGTATGTGCCCGAGCCCGTATACGGGGTGTCCAACAACCGAAGCCTCCTTGCCTCCCACGAAATCGATCGATCCTCTCTACTCTCCCGGCTCGAAACTTACCTCCAACCCAGTGATTTCTAGCTATCCGACAGCCATCTACCCAGTCACTTATTTCGGAAGGCGATTCCGCTGCGTTTCGATGCAACTCCGTGCTGAACTTGCACTTTTTCACGGAATTACATAGTCGGACACTGATCGACCATTTCTTTTCGATGATATCCAGATTTCTGATCGGAATTGAATGCTTTATACTATTTTATTATATCGCAAATCAGGGGGGTTTTGTTTTATGTCACCACTATGACCACTTCGATTTTGTTTATAAAATATTTTGAATTTTTTAAGACTGTTAACCCTTTGCACTCCGAATTGTTTTTCAATTTTGTTTATTCAATAATACATTTTAAATATAATACAATTATTATATTTTTTTAGAAATTAATGCAATAAGAAAAATATACAAAAAGAATGTGTTTTATTTGAAATTTACTTCAAAGGACAGTTTGTGTATACTGCTACTTATTTTTTTTAATAATTATATGAATAATTTTGTTTATTCAATAGATTAAATATATCTCTCAGACTTTGTTGTAATTTATATTTGTGGAACTTATATTTGTCTTTAACTAAAATAAAGGAAGAACCAAATAGATATAAAAACCCGTTTTATTTACATTTTGTCTTTCTATAATGTCGAGTCCCACTCGACAAAGGAGTGCAAAGGGTTAAAAATCTCGTTCTGAACTGATAGGATTGAATTGATTTTCTTTTCCTGTTGTAATTTTTCAATATTGAAAAATGTATTATGAAATTCATCGAACTTTGTTTATCTTTTTCAATATACTAGAACGATTCACTTTTAAGTGAAACAAAAAATTGTTTGCAGTAGATCAAACGTTACTGCATGTGCAATAACACAGGAAGAATGAAGTCGATTGAATACAGAGATTCCCGAGATAAAAATTCTATGTTCTCTCATGAGAATGAATGGAAATTGGATATTTTTGGGGCTTGTATTTTATAAAGAAATTCGATACCGACAGAGTGATGGCTTAAACATGCCCTAATTTTCTGCATATTGTATCACGCATCGTTCCCACGAAGATTCCGTCAATATAGTTTAGCGCTCCACGCTTTTATTTATTGTCGCTAATGTCTAAAAAAAAATTATTTTCTCCTTTTTAGTGCACTTTAATACAAGCGTGGTTTCTAAAAAGTTTTTTTATATATTTTTCTTTATTTTCTACTTTTTAGTCTTTACATCTCTTGTAATCGATTTTAATTACCACTTCAACCATCTTTTGTAAAAGGAAAAATATTGTGTCATGACGGTTGAAAATCCAAGTTTCCATTCTGTAGGATCAATAGTTCAGAAGCTATTGCAGTGTTTTTGACAGGTAAGGGCGCCGCCATATTGGTTTGTAGCGACGACCGCGAGCCGCTTACCGAGCAGAATCGGCGGTCCTTGTCGCCCTCCACCCCGACCTAATCCTAACCAACTCAGTAAGTAAACTGAGCTCCTACGATGCGAAGTGGGCCGGTGGAGTGGGGATGAGTCGGAGTGGGAACACGTAGTGGAGTAGGTAAGCGCTTGCGCGCGGAGTGGGGATCGCTGGCCGCGATGACGTACTACCGAGCGTCGCGCGGGAAGGTGTAACGGTTAAAATTTTAATAGTTCATATCTCCTAAACGCATAGTTTTTTTTTTAAAATTTGTTTTTTAATATTGCATTGTCACCCAGTTCTGAGCTATGTTTCAAGTTTCAAGTCTCTAGCTCACCGGGAAGTGGTTTAAAATTCGATTACAAGATTTGACGCATACAACATCGACTACGACAACGACAACTCGGCAAGCTAATATAAGCGTGGTAAAAAATTACCCTCTGCCCTTCATGTGACTCTGTGACACATGCACGAGTTGGAGCGCGTCACGTGATCGGGCGAAGGAGTGGGGGAATAGCGTCGTAGAAGGAGAAGGTAGAGTGGAGGGGGGGTCAATGGAATCTGGCGACTCTGGGTTGAACACATAATTGAAAAGTTGAGAGTTGCAAGCTACGTAAATCATTCTGCACAACAATGGAAAAATAGGGTATTTTTCGCAGAGAGACGAACAAAGCAGAATTCTGGCAGCGTGGTGGATCGACCGAAAGCAAAAACCATTCGCGATGCTAATCTGGAGTAGATCGAGGAGATCGCAGATGGGACATGCGCTCAGGGCAAACAATAAAGACGAACGGGAATACGTACGTTCTTTTTGCTCGTTAAAGCGGCGTCCCCAAACGGATTACGCCGCCTCTTACACAGAGAGATAGAAACACATATCAATCGTGTGTCTTCTATTTGCCGAATCAAACCACTCCGCGCCCCCTTCCCGGGGCCACGGGTTCGCACAGTACGGTCCGTGGGGAGCTCTTTTATGGAAGCTCGCTGCGACTGATGCTCTCCAAATAGTTTGGACGGCGATCCGAGCCGATAACGCCGGGAACCGAATCGAATGGAGGTCAGAGCCCACCTTCAAAATCGAGCTTGTTTCGAAAATTCATTGCCAGTTGCAACAGACAAAGTGTACCACTCTCCATTTTTCCCTCTGCCGAGCGGCTTCCCAGGCATCCAACGGGAGTCCGAAAAATTTCTCTGCGGACAATTTCACACTACACAATCGTTATATGTGCGACACGTCTTTGTTAATTTATTTAACCCTTTGCACTCGGAGCTTTTTCGACTTGAAAATTAAACATTTCTTTCCAGCTAGAATATTTCCATTCTATATGATTTTTTTTTTCATTTTGTGGATATGAAATTGATATAACACCTCATAAAATACTCGAGTGTTTAGTAATTGATTAGCTACCGACATGTTTAATAATGTATACAATATTTTGAATAATAGCACAGCAATGTTTAATCGCTGACTTATGAGGAATTTTTCTCACATCGTGTCAAGAATTTTGAAAGATTGAAAATTGTATGTACAGTCTACGGAAAACTAGGTGGTTGAGTCATCAAATTGCTCATTTCGAATTTGTTTACGAAATACACAGGAACTTTTTGTTGTACAATGTTTGATTAACCTCGTCAATGGAACACGTACTGATGAATTTTTATATTGGAAGCTATTAGACTGATCGAGTCGATTCTTTTTTTATTACAAACAAGATGGTTCGTTCTATCGAACAACAATTTTCGTTTCACTAGAAAATAATTTTGTAACGTTTTTTCACACTGAGAAACGTAGTTTGAAGAAAGTTAGTCTCCCTCTACAATAATCAAGATCTATTTGTCAATAAAAAATGGTTAGTGATGGAATGAATTTTTTCGATTATAACAAAAAAAAAAATCATTTCGATCCAATCACTTTCTCAAAATAAAAATGCTTTTCAAGGGAACGAGTAAACATTACATAATGCGAAGGCTTGTATTCCATAAATAAATTTGATACGAACTATCTGATGACATGAACTCCCCCTAAAATTTTCCATATATTCTACACTCTACACTGTACTTTATTTTACCCACAATTCCTGATATTGACTTGAAAAACTGCACGAACCACTCGTATTTAATTTTCTTTATATTTGTTTATCGAAATTTCTGATTCAACGGTGAATAAATGTTTCAGGTTTGTCGTACTATAAATCTGGAACATACAACAATTTTTTTATCAGCTTATGGTTGATAGTTCACTGTTAGAAATGTGTATTTGAGAGCTATACTTACGTAGACGCTGGAAAATCGACCGTCACACTCCCGCGGCACGATTAATCACTTTTCGCCGAGAATAAAAAGAAGAGAATGATATAATTTGCGGCGTAATCGATTAGTCGCCAGCCGACCGAACCAGCTGGGGACCGTTGATGCGCGGTGGTGCACGCTGCACCACATCACGAGCACCCGATGCAAACAGTGCACTCGAAAATCGCAATCGAATGACAAAATTCCAAGTCAATTTCAAATGAGTACTTCGTCAAATTCCTTCGTGTTTCATTTGGTCCTTCGAGTACTTAGATGCAAGCTGCGAAATTAATTGCACACAGAAATTGCAATTCTGCAAAGTGCATCTAAGTGCATTCAAAAATATTTTGGACCCAGAGATGTTAATTGCATACAATAAAGTGCAACATTGCATTTTCTCCTATCCCATTTCAGTAGGTTCACTGAATATTGCATAAAAAATTTTGGGTACTCGATGCGCCTAAAAGTGCATCTAAGTGCATTAAAAAATATTTTGGACCCAGATATGTTAAATGCATACAACAAAGTGCAACATTGCATTTTCTCCTATCCCATTTCAGTAGGTTCACTGAATGTTGCATAATTTTGTGTACTCGATGCTTCTAAAAGAGCATCTAAGTGCATTCAAAAATATTTTGGACCCAGAGATGTTAATTGCATACACCAAAGTGCAACATTGCATTTTCTCCTAATCCTTTCCAGTAGGATCACTGAATATTGCATAAAATTTTGTGTACTCGATGCGCCTAAAAGTGCATCTAAGGGCATTAAAAAATATTTTGGACCCAGATATGTTAAATGCATACAACAAAGTGCAACATTGCACTTTCGCCTAACCCATTTCATTTGTTTTCATCGTATTGCGTAGGTTCTTTGAATATTGCATAATTTTGTGCAGTCGATGCACCCAGCATTCTGTTTTCAACGAAAGTATTCAGTTATTAACAAGGATGCACTTATAAAATCTCGAAAACTATTGTTTTTACCAGGAAACCTTAGAACATCGTAAATAATTTTGTTTTCATCAAAAATTTGATTTTCTAATATTGCAAATAATAGGCAAACTTCTATTTTGTAAATTTTGCCTTCGGATGTGTTCATTTATAATTTCCAATATTACCAAGTTAATTTTCCAATGATAAAAAATTATATATAGTAGCCAAAAGCTTGCCGATTGTAACAAAAAAAAGAATCGACTCAATGGGACAAAAACTTTCCGAGATAAAAATTCATAAATCCAGTGCTTTGAGTTTAGCAAGGCTTGCTCGTTTCACGAAGAAAAATACTACTTTTATCTGAAAAATTATTCGTCTGATTGAGTTGATACATTATTTATTTAAATCTAGAAAGCTCCAAAAATCATAAACAATTTTTTGTTTGTTGAGAAATTGGTTTTTCAGTATTGTAAACTATATTTTCTGGTCTGGGTTAATTAAAGTTCAAGGGGGCAAGGTTCTGCTGCTGGAAGATTGCTGATAGTAAAGAATTACAGTGTCAAGAGACTGTCGTTAGCAAGTATTATTCGGGTAATCCGTGTGTCTGTTGGTCTACTTCCGTTCCATGGTAATACCGCGATAATTATGAAGTTTTCTGTAAAGCTTAAGCGTTTTATTGGGAAAAACTTCACGCGGAAGATAAGTACTTCGTTTTTCCCGCGACGACGTTATTATCAGGAGACTTTAATATAAATTTAATTAGTTGTTTACAAGTTTCGTTATTAGGGAATATGGCTCCTCAACTTCCGACAGTTTCGTTCTGATTTTGCAACGTTGTAATCATTTAATTAGCATCAAACCCAAATACAAATTCATAAATAGACAGCGGATTTTATGCATTTATGACAAAAATGAGTCGGTCTAATTTAAAACCGTAAAAACTTTAGAATAATTTAAAAATACCATTACATTATTGTCACCCTATTAAACATATTACGAAAGGAAATAAATTTCTATTTCACTCCAGTTTGTTGCACAAATCAGGTAGAAAAAGTTATCGTCTTTTTTAAAGCGTCCGAATATTAATTCGTTTCACTGTTTGTACAGTCGGTGTACAAAGTATTCGTACACCTTTTAAAAAGTAATAACTGTTTGGTAATTGTACCAAACGAACTGATTTTCTATAATCAATTAGAATCATTGATTTACGAAATGATATGAAAAAAAGATTTTCCAAATAATTATAATTTACAAGGTTACACGCAAAGATAACAAAGGCATTTTTAAAACTTTTTTATTTGGGCCCTCAATGAAAATTTAAAATATGTTTTGTAAATCTATACTAGTTGCACACATGCTGGAAATTTCATCGAAATCGATTAACATACACACGAGCTACAAGTGGTTAAAAATGGTGAAAATCGTAGTTTTACCATTTTTTCCTGCGTCAACCGATTTCGATGAAATTTGCAGCATGTGTACAACTAACATAGAGATCTACAAAATATATATTTTAAATTTTCACATTAAGGGCCCAAATAAAAGAGTTTTAAAACATGCCTATTTTATTTTTGCATCTAACCTTGTAAATTACAATTTTTTGAAAATCTTTTTTGCATATCATTTCGTATACCAATGCTCCTAATTGATTACAAAAAAATCAGGTCGTTCGGTACAATTATAAAAAAGTGATTGGTGATTATACAGAAAAGTACTGCCCACTCCGATTTTGATGAAATTTAAATATGTTATGCAGCAACACATTCTGAACAGCTTTTTCCGTTTCCAATATAGGGGGGTCGCTTTTAGTTTTCGAGATATTTGCAAAAAGCTCACCCTATACAGGGTGTCCCAAAATTCGTGAAAATCCCGGAAGGGGATCGTTCCTGAGACCATTTCAAGCGACATTTTCCTTTGCAAAAATGTTAGTCGCGGCTTTTTTTACGAGTTATTAACGAAAAACACGGACCAATCAGAGCGCGACCTAGACGCGAGTTGCCACAGTCGGCCAATAGACTGTGGCAACTCGCGTTTAAGTCGCGCTCTGATTGGTCCGTGTTTTTCGTTAATAACTGGTAAACAAAGCCGCGGATAACATTTTTGCAAAGGAAAATGTGGCTTGAAATGGTCTCAGGAACCACCCCCCTTCCGGATTTTCACGAATTTTGGGACACCCTGTATATGTATGTATGGTCAGAGTGAGACCCTGTTCTTCCTCTCATCTCCGCAGCGTGTTTACAAGCAATATGTAAACAAACGCCGCGCCGGGATAAGCTTACGTTACCGCGGAGCGTGCAAGAATACGAAAAATTCAATACGGTATTAGCGATAGATTTTTTTGCAAATATCACGAAAACTAAAAGCGACCCCCCTACATTGGAAAAGGAAAAAGTTGTTCAAAATGTCAATATCTATAACACAGTTTAATTTTATCAAAATCGGAGTGGGCAGTATTTTTCTGTATAATTACAAAGTGATTATTTTTTAAAAGGTGTACGAATACTTTGCACACCAACCGTATAAAATCAACGTGAAACAAGAAACACGAAGAATTGATATTACGAATATCAGTAAGAATGTAAAATCAAATGCAACGATAGCCCGAGGAAATGCGTTACAAGCGAAATCGGAATGCAGTTCGAAGCGAAATTAAATGAACATTTTCTTGTACGATATAAGCGAGGTTTTACCGCAACATTATAAAATGCATTTCGGTGCGCAAGATGCGGTTGGCGAAATGCAAATGACAAGCCGCAATCAAGAGGCAGTCAGTCGATAAAATTGCCGTTTCAAGACGGGTCTCGCGGTCCGGGTTTACAAGCGATCGAACCCCGTAAATGCGGAATTAGAGGGGACGTTGGGGTCGCATGTCGTCAGATAGCCCCCGACTATAGTTTCTAGGCGCCATTCCCTTGCTCGCCGGGACACGGCCATGGGGAGTGGCCACCTTTAAAACGTCAAGGAGCCCAGGTAGTCCCGAGCTATATCGCGCTAACTCAATCAATGCGCTATTCCTTTCGCGGCATCAGCGTTTCTTATCTGACGTCACTTTCTCGGCCGGGGATTCGAATCGAGATTAAACGTGCAGGTGCGGGAAACAAGGATCAAATTTGCCGAATCTATACGTTCAACTGCGAGAATAGTTGCTCTATTTCTACATACATAGATAGCAGCCACACCAAACTTACAATAATCATTTAGCGGCATAGTTACTTTGTTTTTAACGATTTTTTTTTACGGGACCTTCGGCAATATAAGCGTTACATTTTTCCGGTTAAAACGAGCACCAACAGCATATAATTCGGAGCTTGTTTGCTCGTTTAATCCACGAAACAGTAGAACCTCGACTATCCGAACTGATCAGTGAAACGTCAGCTGTTGAGACATTAAACAGTAAAGCAGCTTAGACTTGAATTTTGAAAGTTATTCACGAACAATACACTTATGAACAAGGTTGCATTAATGCATTTTTATCTGGAAAATATTTATTTGTTTAAGAAACTTTTACAAATTATTGTTGCACCGAGTGACATCCAACGAACAGTACTATAACAATACTTATTGTAGTTAAATTGTCATTCTTCTCGCGTATCAGAATTCAGATATCGGTTCGGATAATTGAGAGTTTACTGAATCGTGGATTAAACAAGTAAACATGACTCGAACTGTATCGTGTTTGGACTCATTTTAATCGGCAGAAAGTCGCCAATATAATTGCTAAAGATTTCATAAGAAATAATTAAAATTGAAAGAGCTTTGTTATTTGTATTAGTACCGGTGCGAAAGCACTCCGCGCTAAACAATTTTTATTTTGGAAACTATTTATCCGATTGACCTCATTCTTTTCTTGTCTGAAAGAAGAAACTTTCCTTCATTAAACTATGAAGTTTGTTATACTGAAAAATGTAATCTAGTTAACAATATATATTCCTGCCTGATATTTCCGAATTATTTCCACAGTCCGCTGAAATTGTACAGCATCTTGCTCGGCCGAATAAAATTGACGAGGTCGTTAAATAATTATGAAAATAGTTGTTTATGTGTGGGTAGCCGGGGGCCGGGCGTTGATAGTCGAATCGGCCATAGCTCGCCGGGAAGTGAATTTTTAATGGGGCGCGAAAACAGACGTGCGATTCCAAGATTAAGGTAATTAAAATCCAATTAATAATTTAATCAACGGCACGGTCCCGGGCTGAAAAGGTGGTGAGAAACGGGGAAGGCGTCGTCGCCTCCGCCGCCGCGAATCTTTGCAGGCGGAACCGGAATACACGTACTTGACGCGTGACGAGATAATTCCTTGGGGATTTCGGGAAAAGTTTCTCGCGTTGGTGGGGGAACATTTTAACAAAAAGTTATGCCCGGCCCAATTAAATCAACCGACGGGTCCAATTCAATCCCGGCCAGACCCCGGCTATAATTAAATCTCCGGCGAATTAGCGAAAGATTTCGGCTCGACTCCAGTAAATTTCAGTTGAAATTAAATTTTTGACGAGTCAACAAAACTTTTCTCATCTCCGCCCTCCGGCCGCATTCTGCCGCTTCCGTTCTCGCTTTCCGCCGTGTTACACTGTCCCCGTCCATGGCTCACCTGGCCACGTGTGCAGCCCGAAAAAGTTTGCCGGGAATCATACGAATACAGTATATCAAAGCGCCCTATGGTAAAATATACAATACACTCGTTCCTATTGATTCTGTTCCGTCCAACTGCACGCAACACTGACGACGGAAGTCCTTCATGCCCGAAAACGATTTTTATGAAATTTTTTTTCCCCTCTCAAATCGTCTACATTCTTCTGTTTTTCTATAACCAAATGGCACGCGAATTTTTATCGTTCACGTTACACTCTCGAATTTTCATCAATCCCTCCGCGCGTTTGTACTAGTTTTAATACCAATTTTTACGTACGATAGTTTCAGTGTCCGCCACATAAATCTCCAACAGCATTCGTTTATACTGCTAACATTATGCAAAAATGTTTCAAACTTTCGTCACTATCGAATGAAAGTAGAAATTTATAGTAATTATTTTTAATTGCAATTTTTTTCGTAAGAGAGCTTTGCTACCGTACCACATATACAAAAATTTTAAACAGCTCATTCATCAATAACATTATGAGAAATCTTATAACATTTCTTCATTTGCTCAACAGTCAGAATTTTCACAATATTTCTTACACCCTCGTATTTATAATTATTGCCATGGGATAATGTTACTACTCGGTTATTTATCAACAATATTTCAGAGCTATCTCATTAATGGCATCTTAAAAGATTCGTCACATCTTAAAGTGGTGATTATTGACGAATCAAGTCTTGCAGGTATGAATTAACGGCTATGAATCACGTTCCAGTGTATGTTTTGTTAATCAGCAATGAAACAACGGATCGCCGAGGCTCGTGGATCAGTAATTAATCGTGGGCCACACGTAGTACTACGTCCTCGGACGAGCACCAGCTATAGATCACGTAGTACCGCGTGTTTTGTTAATTAGAGATGAACCACCACCGGCATTCATCATTCGTTAACAGGTCTGACAAGTTATGCAACCAGTGAACCTCTATTTCTATTGTTCAACTATTTTTCACGCAGTCGTGAACGTGACACTTCAAAACCGTCACTCGAAGGACCAAATTCTAGCAAAAACCACAAAAGTTATATACCTTTCTTCCTGCATTGTTTAAATCAACACATATCTTGCAAATCAATTTACACGGGTTAATAGGCCATTCCAAAATACACAATTTATCTCTTTACAAAATTTCTGTATCTTTTATAATTGCCGAGATACATATGTCAATCTTTCAGTACTAAGCAAAAAAGTGCTATAGTATGTGTCATATGTTGCATGGAATATCTCGAAGACTATTACAGGTAGAACATTTTTGTACAGGGATAAATCCTGTATTATCAGACGAGGAATACATTCGTGTAAATAGATTTGGGGTAAACTTTACTTTACAGGACTCAAAATTTGTGCCTTTCTCCTAGAAATTATGATGTGTATTTGGTATATAATCCGGTAGATTTGTACCCGAAGAACCTGCAGATCGAAGTTTCGATTCTGTAGGATCAATGGTTCAGGAGTTATGCTTGCTTAAAGTTGAGCAATCTGCAGTATTTTTGACAGATAAGGGCGCCGCCATGTTGGTTTGTAGTGACGGTCGCGAGCCGGGGAGCGGCAAGGACCGGCGCGGCGGTTTTGCTCGGTAAGCGATGCGCGATCGTCACTACAAACCAATATGGCGACGCCCTTACCTGTCAAAAACACTGAAAAGTGCACAACTTTAAGCAAGCATAACTCCTGAACCATTGATCCTACAGGATCGAAACTTCGACCTGCAACCGCCCCTGGTACAAACCTACTGGATTACATACCAAATACATCATAATTCGTAGGAGAAAGGCACAAAATTTGAGTCCGGTAAAGTAAAGAGCAGCCTAGATATGTAAACAATGCATTTGTTTAAATGATGCAATAAAAACTATGAGAATGTTTTGACGCATTTTTCGGTATTCTGGATTTTTTCTTCGGGACCCGAAATCAAATTTCCACGGACCCGGTGTCCCTTGCGGTGTAGCAAAAGCGAAACGAGTTTCATCGCTGGCAAGCGAGCAAATTGTTCGCCGAAAAACCTCGTTTCGTTGTCCTGGAAAATTCAGTTACTCACCGAGCGCGGCCCAGTGACGTCAACGTAAAGCTTCGCTGATGAATACGGTCGCCTTACTCACCTGGAAAACAGAAAGGGAAAAGAACGAAATAAAGCAACGTGAACAAACGAATGTTTAGCGGCCGGCAATTGCGAAGACGGGCCGCGATGGAATTCATTTGACAAAACTGGAACGATTTAATGGTGTTCCGGCCCGTGCACGCGATTGCGATATTGAAATACTTTCCTCGAGGGTGAACATGTCTGTGTGCCGCATTTCTAACGGATGCATTTCAATATTGCGACAGCGTTTTATTTCGATGGAATTCTCGGAGCAATGTAAAATGTTGGCACTATTGTTGCTTAATCCGTTTACAATACATTTATTGTTTATATTCTGTCGTGATGTTGGTTCTCTAGCAAAAGCTACAGTATTTCACCGAGTCACTTTTTGTTATTAATTGCGTATATTGTTTAAACAAAGGAATATCTTGCAGAATAACTTACGCTGACAAATTCATCGTCTTAAGACACACAATTTATCTCTTTACAAAATCTGTGTATCTCTCATAGTTCTAAAGATACAAGTACGTTAAATGTTCAGCATAAGGCAAGAAACTGCTATAGTATGTGTCATACATTTCGTCAAATATCTCGACAACTGTTAAAGATAGAAAATTTTTGTAAATAGATAAATTGTGTATTTTCGAGGAACGAATTTGACGACGTGATCAGATTTCTAAACACCAATTTATCTCTTTACAAAATCTGTGTATCTCTCATAGTTCTAAAGACACAAGTACGTTAATTGTTCAGCATAAGGCAAGAAAGTGCTATAGTATGTGTCATACATTTCGCCAAATATCTCGACATCTGTTACCGATAGAAAATTTTTGTAAACAGACAAATTGTGTATTTTCGAGCAACGAATTTAACGACGTGATCAGATTTCCAAAGACATGGTGTCTTAACATCGCTGAGCATACCTAATCAAATTTCGCGGTCGGAATCAGCATATCGGTATAATCGCGAAAACAATGACAAAGGGCGTGGTTCCGGCAACGAAACTCCGTGGTGTATCAGATCTCGCACCTGCTACTGTCACACATGCACACAGACAGAGGCGACCGCGACGCGTGTATACGTACCATTACGCAATTCGTCGTAAGGTATTGACACAACGGCAAAATACATAATCTCCTGGCACGAACTTAGCTCGAGCGTTGCCAGATATTCAGGCGTGAGTCAATATTTGCGAACATCCTGGAATTTCTCCGGCAGCGCCCGGTACATAGCCTGGCCTGGCCGAATAGGTACGTGAGTGCGCACTCACTTTGTCGGGTGTACATATCACAGCGAACGATGTCCTGTGAACTGTGTAAGACGATCAGGTTGGGATTTAACCGACTACGTTTCCGGGGATACTGAATGGATTGAGCCGATCGATGCGCCGCTGTTCGTATCGCGATCAACCGACGCCGTCCCTTAACCGTCGATCCCGATACGCTTCAACTGCCCCACTAATCGATTTAATACCGGTGCGAATCCCAAACGGCACGTACGGGCGGAAATTCTTCGAAATCTTGCCACCCCTAGACCAAAGATTCGAATCCGTATCGGGTTCGGTTCTTATTAACAACCCATATAACCCATGTAACCGGGTTAGGACAAGCATCTACAGGTTTAACACGTGACCGACGTGTTAAACAATTTTTCTCTCATTGATGAAAACAGCTACGGACAAAAAATCTGGCGATGATTGAAGAGGAGACTTTGCCCTTTAAAATGAGTCTAGAAAGATTGTTATCAGATTTTTATTCACAAAGTTGTTATAGGTTGAATTTCGAACTTAAAATTTTTCCGAGAAAGGATAGTCTTCACTTTACCGGGCAGTATCTAGCACAAAAGTGATCGTGAAAAAAGGAGCTTGGGACTTTCAAAAGTAGAAGGCTCACCCTTTAAAACGAATCTAGAAAGAATTTTATCAGACCTTTTTTCACGAAGTTACCACAAGTTAAATTCTTCGAGACGTTGAAATTTTAAATTTTTGGTGAAAGCACAGTCTTCGCTTTACCGACTAGTAGCTTCTACAAAAGTGGTGATAAAGAAAGGAATTCAGGTATGCTAAAAGAGTAGAAGATTCGCCCTATAAAATGAGTCTAAAAAGATTGTTATCAGACCTTCCTTCACGAAGTTACTGCAGGTTGAATTTTTCAAGACGTTTAAATTTTAAATTTTTGGTTGAAAGTGGTTCTACGAGAGAAGGAACACGGGGACGTTAAGAAGAGAAGAAGTTTCATCCCTTAAAATGAGTCTAGATACATTGTTATGAGACTTTTTCTTCACGAGGTTGAATTTTTCGAGACTTTTCCATTTTGAAATTTTAGTATGATAAAAACAAGAAAGTAGGAACGTTTAGAAAAAACGCCAAAAAATCGTTCCAGCTATTTCCGAACGGTATTGGCACGGCTGTGTGAGTTCGATTTGCAAGTCGCGCGACAAACATACGTTGGCAGCGTCATCTCGCTCGTTTTTCCTTACGAGGGGCGATAACGTCGCCGTAAGAAATTCGCGCGAAGCCCGCGTTCTCATCAATATGCCGGGGCAATCGCTTCCCCTTCGATCACTCGCTCGACCTGCGCTGATTTTCCCGGCGCGTATTTTCGAGCCGCATTTCCAAGGAGCCCCGTACTTTTCGAGGCGTAGGCTGCCGCGAATACTTTGCATGCGATCGATGTATACGTGGCCGGGTCACTCGAGGTGCCCGTATGGTCAGCAAGGTCAGGGACGAGTTACGGACGTCAATTCCTCGGGGATGCAACCCGAGACGAGCTATCTTAAAAATCGAGTGCCGAATACACAATAGAAAAATCGAAGAACCACACCGATCGGAATATTTAATCAAATCTGTCAATGTAATGTTTAAACAAATAGACATTTCGCGAAACAAAGAGCACGTACGAATTCCTCGTTCAAAAATGGGCAATTTGTGTCTTTACAGAATTCTTGTATCTGTAGCAGTTCTCGAGATATTTGACAAAACGTGTGACACACACTATAGCACTTTCTTACGTGTCGCTAGAAGATTGACATGTATCTCGAGAACTATGAAAGATACAAACATATTGTGTAGAGATGAATTGTGTACTTTTGAACGACGAATTTACTCGCGTAAGCGGGTTAGTAAAAAATTCATTTGTTTTAATAATAAATTAAAAAATGTACTGGAGTCTGAAGGTTGCTCGCATGATGGGGCTTTCTTTGGGTGGCAGTGGGGTTCTAAAAACGATAGTTACACGGACCTCGGCTTAAGGCATGACGTCGGATGGAAATTGCGTCGTCATCGTTTCTTTTTCTAATTTTAACTATACAAAAAGTGGACCGTACAGCCCTTAAGTAAGGAGAAACATTAATCTAAGCGAGGGATTGGTAGTTGGTTCGAGGGCAAGCGCGAAGAGTGTCAGCTGTGAGTGACACAGCTTCGGCTGCCCCTTTCCACTAGCATTCCTGTCAACCCCCTTCAGCTTCACGCTATGCAAGATCTCGAAGTACAACTCCGCCCCATTTTTCGCGACTTCTTCTTCGTCGGGATTCGCTGCTCTTTAAAACCCCCTGGGCTCGAGACGCAGGGGTGGAGGGTGTTTTTTGCCGGTGACACGTTGCTGCGAACTTTTACGATTCCCGTTTGATCAGTTTTGCACTTGCAAATGGATGCATTAAGGACTGAAAATCAAATCTTTCTTCGCGGTATTTATCGTTTAATTAAAAAACCTCAACACCACGTGTCGTCAAATCCACAGATCTCTAACTGTATATGTTAATATTCGTTTATGAATTTTTATCTCGGAAATTAGTTGTCGGATCGGGATGATTCTATTTTTGTTATAACGTGCTAAAGTTCGGGTGATCATAAACAATTTTTATTCAATGAAAGTTCATTTTATAACGTTGCGAATTATAAACAAATTTCTATGTCGTCAATTTTCTTTCGAGAGACTTTTGTTTATATTTTTTTAATATAAAAACATTATTAAATATGCAATAAACAAAAATCGATTGTGATGGACAAAACCGTACTGATTTAAATTAGAGAAGAATCAATACAACCGGACTTCCCGAGATAAAAACTTGTAAGTATAACTGGTTCTTACATGAAGCTAAAGAACTATTGCAAAAGTGGCCTGTAAATTATAAACAAATTCGTAAACAGAAATGTGATGACTTAAAGTATCCCTAATTTTGTGTGTATTTTATCACACAGTATTTAACTTTAATAGAAAACCTCGACACCGGTGTCCAAAATAGCAGAACTCATTAAGTAGTTAAGGTTGTTCTATCGTCAGACAAGTGACGCACTCGTGCTTTTTGTCATTCTACGATAAATCGACCTTTTTGCTGTCGACATCAGGGATATCGATCAACACTAAGTAGTTTATGATGTAGTAGGGGGTTTTATAGCATCACTTTGCTAATTTCAAAGTTTATAAAACAGAGACTCTTGAATTTTGAAACTTTTGCTCACTTTTAGAAAGTGAAAATTACTAACCACATTTTTCGTGCAACCGTATGCACATATGTATATGTATAAGTATCGTACATAAAAATATGTACATAAGTATCGTAACCCGTTGAAGAGTATACCGCGTAAACTCATAAACGAATACGTTTTTTAGTATATTATTTAAACAAATGTATTGTATACAAGTTTCTCGACACAGGCATAGTCTCCGTTCAAAAATACACAATTCATCTCTGTACAAAATTTTTCTATGTCTAACAGAATTCAAGATGTGCGACAAAATAGACGACACACACTATAGCATTTTTGCTTCTAGATGAAAAATCTCGAAAACTATCAGAGATACAAAAATTCTGTAAACAGACAAAACATGTATTTTTGAACGAGGAGTTCGCCCGTGTACATAGTTTTGCAAAATATCAATTTCCCTCAACAATACACGGAGTTATGATCACCGATTCGACATGGTTTATGAGCGGCCCCATTGGCGCGGGCTCGTTCGTAAAACAAAAACGACAGTGTCCACGATGAAAGTATCGTAACCCGTTGAAGAGTATACCGCGTAATCTCTTAAACGAATACGTTTTTTAATATATTATTTAAACAAATGTATTGTTTACAAGTTTCTCTACACAGGCATAGTCTCCGTTCAAAAATACACAATTCATCTCTGTACAAAATTTTTCTATGTCTAACAGAATTCAAGATGTGCGACAAAATAGACGACACACACTATAGCATTTTTTCTTCTAGATGAAAAATCTCGAAAACTATCAGAGATACAAAAATTCTGTAAAGAGAGAAAACATGTATTTTTGAACGAGGAGTTCGCCCGTGTACATAGTTTTGCAAAATATCAATTTCCCTCAACAATACACGGAGTTATGATCACCGATTCGACATGGTTTATGAGCGGCCCCATTGGCGCAGGCTCGTTCGTAAAACAAGAACGACAGGCGTCCACCGCAAAAGCATCATAACCCGGCGAAGAGTTTACCGCGTAATCTCTGCCGATCAAACGTAAAGCAAACACGGCCGATGACAAAAGCCCGGGCGTTGGGACAGCCCTAAAGCAGCCTAGTTTCGGCCGATCCATATTTGTTCGGGAAATCCGCACCTGGCTCGTGTTCAGCGGCTGTGCAATCGCGCCGCAGTCAGGATGCACCGGCCATGGCCGCCGTGTTACCGCACTACGGCCATCAGACCTGCCGGATTAACGTTAGCGTTATTTATGAACGTGCTCACTCGTTTTGAATAATATTTTGCGGCTCCGCTCGGCACTGTGCGCACGCGGTCACGGATTTTTCGCGGGTTTCCGGTCGATACACCGCTGCCCGACGTGCACCAAGGTGCAACCGTGTACCTGCGATCTGTCAGCGGTGCATTCCGCACCCTCTCCCCCCTCCCGGAAACCCCCGCATCAAAGTTTATTGCGCGCTTTTGCACTAAAGTTCAGCGATTTCCCGTATTTGCCTTTGGTCCGACGTTTTATCTATTTATTTATACTGATCGGCAACAGTTCAGACAATTATTTTTATGGACAATTAAAATGATCGGTATTATACTGCAAGATATTCTTTTTTTTATCATAAAATCACAAAAGCTTATTCTATCATAACCGATCTTTATTTTCTTAAAAACCAATCTCGCAATACAGTGTTTTAATGACAATTGTCCCGAACACGGGTCTGCCCAGGGACAATTATCCGCCAGGGATACTATTCTTTGACTTTTGCCGAACGTAGAAAAGGACAGCAGAGCTCGAGAGGCCTCGGTCGCCGAGAAGTGTGAACATAACTAATCCAATAACAAAACTTCTTTATTTTTCATTATTTTTTGATGGAAAATCGACCAACGTATTCGTGAAATTCTGTTAATGAAAATGATACCGAATATGATACGATTCCAATTATATTTACTTGTGTAATGAACGATGGAAGTTTTCGACGCAAAGAAGGACAGCGTATAGGGAAAAAGGACCGGTCCGATTACGTCAGTTTTGCTTGAAACCGAGGGGTTTGTAGGTTAATTCTTTCTTAATCGATCCGCGGGTGCGATTCCGGTTGGAGATAGCGTGCATGCAGGTGTTCCAGTGGCGAAAGTCAACGGTTCCTGCGAAAATTCCCGGAGCGTTACGTAACTCTTCGGCTCGGCCCGGTATTTATATCATAATCCCGCGTTTATGGAGGTTTATACGGTCTATCTTTCGCCCCATTCGGCCGTTCGAATCGGATTTGTACCGTCGATGGGGACATTCCACGCTCCAGCGAATTTCTTTCGAGGCGCGTTGATTTAAACACGCTCACGATCGTAGGCGCGCGCGCGCGCGCACACACGGCACCGATAAATCGCCGCTCTAAATTCTCGCGGACGGAGTCATATTGGCAATTTAAGGAACCGATTTCCCCGGGACGCTTTATAACGACCGAAAATTTCGTGGGACGCGTTTCTCACGGGACACACGTATCGACCTCGCTGCGATACGCTCGCTTTTTTCGATGCCAACCTACTTTCCCGCTCTATATTTTCTCCACGCTTGAAAAGAATGAATTCGAAACACGTGCCGCTTCGATCGCGAGAAACTTCAGCCTTTTGAACGAAGACATTTCATACGGGTTTGTAGAGCATATTGTTGAGGAGTCAGTTTTATTCGAAACATTTTTCGAAACTGCACTCGTGTCAGATGTTATTATGCAGCTTTCTGCACTGAGAATAGGAAAAATGAGATCAAGACACGTAACACTTTCATGGCTAAAATCTCTCAACGCAAGAGAAAATAGAGAAAATAGAGAAAATAGAGGAAATAGAGAAAATAGAGAAAATAGAGAAAATAGAGAAAAATAGAGAAAAATAGAGAAAAATAGAGAAAAATAGAGAAAATACAGAAAATTTATATTGCCTTTAGAGTACATTGCACAGAGCAATTTGTGCTTTTATCTGAAGTTATTACGTAATTTTATTGCACTATGGAAAAACAGCAGTAAAAATGAATGATACTTTCGACACAAAAAACTCTGTATGTTACTGGAATTTGAAATTAATATGAAAAATGAAAAGAACGGATTCGTAGTACGTGACGCTTCGAACGCGTTAAACTTCGGGTTTATTAATACCGTATAAATTTGATATGATCATATAGCGCACACGAAGCTAAATAACTTTCACGCGCAGCAGTTTTCAGAATATTACGCCTATCAAAAGTTATTATGCAATTTTCTGCGCTAATACCTAACGTGCTCTCAACGCTCCGGTGCAGCAGCTCAACGCGTTGCGTTGTAAATTACTTGCAACATTTCGGGAAACGCTTCATGCTAAAAAGTTATCTATTGTTCAACTGTTCGTATTATTTTTCATATCAAATTTTATGTTGTCAAAATGTAAAAAATATTAAAATCTTCATTCAAGATTTAATCGTCCGTCAATGTCCATGCAACAATCAATTTTTTAATGCAAACAAAATTTCTAAAAAGCAGCAATAGTTACTAGGATTTAATGGAGAGGCTTCACGCTTTAAAATGAGACTGGTAGACCGTTCTACGATTTTTATCTCGGTTTTACAATACGTTAAACATCGAGAACTATTTATCCAAGTTAATAATACATCAATTTTCATCATTGTCATAAGCAATAATTTTCTAGAGCAAACGAAATTTCTAGAAAGGAGTGTTAGTTAGCGGAATTTGAAGTAGGGGCTTTAACCTTTAAAATGAGTCTAGCTAGATTATCGCCCTACCCTTCTTGACAAAGTTACACTAGGTTAAACTATTCATTTGCAGAAATGAAGCCATAATTCTCGACGAAAAATTCGGTCGCAAAGGTCGTCTAGGCGTTATTAAATTTTCCTCAGCTTAAATTTCCTTGGGCACTAGTAGAATAGGAAAACCTATAGTCCGACAAGTGGAATATACTTGTATGTATGTATAAGGGCTGAATACTTCCGCAGTGAATAGACCGTAGATTTTCACAAAAATCCCAATCATATTTTATTCTATAAAAATGTGATAAAAACGAGTAGCTTCAAACTGATTAAAGTTATTAACGGATTAGAATAGAGTGATATTTTGAAAAAAATCGAAAATAGGTTTTTTGTCTTAAATGGTAGTTTCAAGGCTTGAGAACAGAATGCAAAAGGTTTTACGTGGATTTCAGGCTGCAATACAAATTACATTATCGAAGTACCGTTTCGAGAGTGAGTTCGTATACCTGCGAGAAAAATTACATTCGTAAACTTTAATCCCCTTGCCCTACAATATCGTGTCTGATTCGTGATGAATTTTCTGGACAGATTCTGATAAAAGTGTATGTTAATAAATTCCTTTAAAGCAAAATAAAATTCCATTTTGGTTTTGTTAATGTACAGCTATTGGAGAACATGTAAATAAATGTCCTTCTTTTAGAGAAAGTTACGAACTACAAAGAATGTTTTAATCACTGAAACCGTAAAATAAATCGTAGGGCAAGGGGTTAAACGCGTTTTTCTCAGAGTTGCGTTTTTCAAAACGATGTACACGATATCTCGAGTTCTACCTTAGCAATTATATTAAAATTTTACAGTTATCTTCATTATAATATCTATTAGGCATTGACGATCGATTTTTTCTCATTTTCCCATTATTTTGTTAAATATAAATAAAAAATTAACAAATTTTCTACCGAAATTCAGTCATTAAATTGAAAATATCTGCCATTTTGTTATGACATTTTTGGGATTTTTGATACAGTTAATTCGATTTGTAGGAATCCTGTACACCACTTGACCATCTGGAAGAAAATATATTCCGAGCAAAGACGAAAGGTACAAGGACAAATTACCTTTTAAATATTACAAGCATATTTTTATAGTTCACAATATCGTAAACTGAAATACAAAATCTCATATTAACCGATCATTCACTGTTTTCTGTACTGTTGTTTAAAAATCTTATATTCTCCCCACTTGTTACCACAGTAAGGACACATCCTAACCGCTCGAGAAAAGAAATAAATAGATAATATTCAATTTCCATAAAAATAAAAAAAAAATTGTCTGAACAGTTGCCGATCAGTATAAATAAATAGATAAAATGTCGGACCAGAGGCAAATATGGGAAATCGCTGAGCTTTCGCCGAGCAACAAAGAAAGAATCACTAAAATCGAGAAAATAATTCCCGAGATAAAAATTGCTAAACTTAAGTCTGTAATATGCTGTACAATTTCATTAATAAATAAATGTCGAATTCAGCAAACTGATGAGTTAAACCTGCCCCAATTTTGCATGTACCGTGCTGCATAATCCTTAATCTGCAATATAATTCCGATTATACCACGTGGCAAGCGTCCGCGTCACCCCTCTGCCCTATTTGCCCGTTATTTATTCGAGTTTCTGTTCGTCCCACCTGTATAATAAATGTAGCCCAGTTCGTAGGCGATCATTCCGGTATAGGCATCGGCATCCCAGTGGAAAGTACGCCGGAATTCCGCCAAAAACGTTGCAAGCTATCGCGGCTAGCTACCGGGGTTATAAAGTGCACGGGGGAGCGGGCCTAGTGTGTTCGTGCGTGGCCGTACACGTGTGTTTACGATAGTTGTCGCGTACAGGGATTTCGTAGTTTGCTGGTCGCTATTACTGTCGCGCGGCCCGCTCGAATTATTGCGCTTATTGTGCCGCACACGGCAGCGTTGCAGCCCCCCGTGCACACTCGTGCTCGCCCACGGCCTGGACACGTGAGTAACGCCTGTGGTGAAAGATAACTTTTCCGAACGCTGCGTGACCCGACGGAAAATGCTGCCCATAAAGTCCACGCACTCGAAAATCATCCTATGATCGCTCAATTCCGATGCGATTAACCAAATCACGCCAGAAATCGATCTTTCCCTCTTCGAGGATCACGAACCACGGTACACCAATAATTATTCGCCCATGAAACGTTTACCAACGGATTCGTCACATTTTTCCAAGGAAATCGAGTCCAAACACGATACGATTCGGATGTTGTTTACTCGTTTAATCCACGATTATAGTAGAACCTCGCTTATCCGAACCGGTTGCGTCGGAATTCTCTGCATCAGTTGCAGTTTACGGAAAAGTAGAAGTTTCAAGCCTTAGAATGAGCCCAAGTAGAACGTTCACCGACTATGTTCCACGATGTACAAGCAGTTCAAATTTCTTGGTTCGGATAATAGAGGCTCCACCTTATCCTGGATCACACGCGCAAATACAAAGCGAACTGTATCGCGTTTGGGCTCGTTTCAATCAGGAAAATGTCAGGAAAATCATGCTAAAAATTTCATTTTGCAATCCCTAATGGACAATGACGCAAGACAACTCCTGCAGCCATAATTTCCGATTAAATTGCGAACAAAAAGAATGCACACGGTAGCAGACAGCAGATTCGTCCGGGGAAAGTATTGCGGAGGACCGTTCCGTTTATTTTCGGGCAGGGTTATCGCGTTTCCAATTTGTTTGCAAATATATTACACGTGTCGGCATATAGTTAAATACTTTCGCCGTATTTTACAGTCCCTTTGCGTGTCCTCGGGTCTAGCCCTCTCGGGTTCTCGTTCGCGCGAGTCGCATGATAAAAACGATCATGCGAGCGTGAACGCGCGCGCGGCAGATAGAAGAAGGATGAAAGGGCCCAGCGGGGAAAACGAGCAACGCGGATCGCCAGACTATCCTGTTATCGTTCCCGCAGTCCAATTATTACATTGTAAATGGCGCGATGAAACCTCGACAGCCGCGTTTTACCGAAACTGTCGCCGAGGGAGCAAGCGTGCTCGCTTCCATTCGGCCACCAACGGAATATCGTTCTCCGCCGATAAGCCGCACCGTCACGCAGCCGAGTGCCGCCATTTCTGGCCCGATCACAGTCCCAGAAATATTATTCACAACCTCTACGTATCCTACCGATTACGCTAACATAACAGCTTAAAAATTAAGTGTCTCATGGTGTAGTGTATAGTTACTTAGGAGAGGGGGAGGGTCATGTCATCACTTAGCAAGATTTCAATTAGTTTATAAAATACAATCCATTGAATTTCGCAATTTTCATATTCTTTTCAACCCAAGAGCAGCACATATGAATTTCTATTTTAAAAGCTATTGTAGTTGATACGTCAACGATCTTGTTGAATATATATATAATATGTGGAAAGGGTTATTGAGGCAATAAACACACCTTGATTCGTCTAAAATAAGAGAATCAACAATTAATGTTTATGCTCCCACTTCTCTGTTAATCGATGCTTGTTTTAACAGCTTTAACCTCAGGTGTTGGACAAGCACTGGTCTCCCAATCCACAGTCTTTCAATAGGCTGCTATTATTATTCTCAGCACTGCACTTTTCGAAATCTCTATCTCTCTCTCTATTTCTGTCTTTCCTCGACAGCTTCTACTCCCTTCCATCTCGTGGCGCCACCTTCGTAACGTCTCACCCTTCAAGGCGCATCTGCATGTGCCTTAAACTTACATCTCCCCCCCTTTAGATGCTTAATTCTCTTGCAAAAGTGAATTTAAGCTTAGAGTCGTACGAATCATTCAGCCACGGGAATGAGCTTTGTGACATGGTATAAGCCCATAGAATGTCTACCATTTCTAGTGTTTATTTTAAAAATTGAATCCGAGATTTTTGTTTCTATTTCAAAAGGGCCAATTCTTATTTCGTCCATTTTCCTCCTATTTAGTCTATTGCCATTTATTACATAGACCATATCCCCTTTTTGAAGATCATGCTTTATTCTGTTTTTATCGAATTTTTATTTTATTAAGGGGGAGAGGGGTGAAGTCATCACGTCGCAGAATTTCAATGTGTTCATAAAATACAACGCTTTACACGTTCCCACTTTTAATTGTCTTTACGAAGACACGTATTTTTATTTCATTCCTCTCTTATTCTAATTAGAAAGATTCAGCTTATGATAATTAATTTCGTTCGATTGAAAATTTAATTGTATTGTACTGTATATGATAATCTCGGCACGACAGAGTCATTTGATTATACACGTATCATTAGCAAATTAAATTTTCAACGAAAGAAGAATTAATAAGAAAAAATCCAGAAAATTTCTATCTCGTTCTAAAATATTTTTTAGCTGTGTACCGAATCTACACCACAATTACGAATGAACGGATTGTAGAATTATTTATCTTCCCCCGGATAAATTAATAGAGCCGTTGCAAATCAATTAAATCTCAGGTTGCAGATATTTGTTTCCCCGACCGAACGATATGTACATTTATTTACCCAGGCTCTATCTGTTTACATGGCAATCTATTTCTGGCCCTAATCTCTTCAGCTATCCGTCCGTTCGCTTCTGTCTCTATTTAGCCATTCGTTTGCCCGTCCATTTAACCGTACGCCTGTCTGTGCCTTAGTCGATCCACTGACAGCAGCATTGTCGACGGCTGGGTCTGTCAGTCAGACGGCGAGCAAGTGATCACGGTTGATATTGGTCGGGCGTGGCTACTTTATCGTTAAATTCCCAACGAATCCGCGTTTGATTAACTATTTCTATTGTTCTGAATATGTTCGCAGATCTTTCTTTCACACCTCCATACGTTTATGAATTGCTCGATTCAATTACTACGTAGCTTTGTGTAATTACAATGAAAATCTACACTCAGTCCCAAAAATGTACTTCCTTGAAACAAGTGATTCCTGAGGTGATTTCAAATCACTTATTCCTTTGCTAAAATGTTCTCCGCCGCTTTGTTACGGAGTTATTAACGAAAAACACAGACCAATCAGAGTGCGGCTAAGACAGGCCCCGACTACGTCACGCTCAGCGGGGCCTGCCGTAGCCGCGCCCTGATTGGTACGTGGTTTTCATTAATAGCTCCTCAGCGAAACCTCGCAGAACATTTTCGTAAAGGAAAATGTTACTTCAAATCACCTCAGGAATCAACCATCTTAAGTACAAAATTTTTGGGATACTCTGTATAGAAAATTGTTCTTTAGAGTCATTCAAATATTGAATGAACCTGCAAGATTTTTTACCAAACATCTTGTTGCATATGAACGGTTATACTTAGAGGAAATCCAAATTGATTTATTGCGAAATATTAATTATTGTGAAAGATATGTTTCTCGAAGATCCTTTCCCTTGAGAAACGGAAGATTAAGCATTGTTCCAAAGACCGCAGATTTTGGCATGTTTTTTTTTTTTAATATTACTGTACGAGTGTAGAACGATGCGAAACAACAAATGTTGGTTAAAACGCGTTCCGGCCCATCGAGCCCGGCAATCGATAGAGGCGTTTGTAACGATGGAAGTTATTCAATAAAATTCGTTGCAGCTTCGACTCGCGGGCAAAGTTGAAAACTGACGTTGGAAAAGCGTGCTCTGACAGGAAGTTTTTATCGTCAACATTACCATTAATGTCGTATGGTCGCGGAGGGCCGGATAAACAGCAGAAAGTTTTCCTTTCCTGGCAGAGGAACCACGTACCGCGGCAGAAATAATACTTCAATTATCACCCATTAACGTACCCATTTAACTATTCATCCATACAACAGTCATTCGGTGATTAAAACGACAGCTCAACAATTTTTCCAAATTTTTGCACGGTTCAACGAACACGAGGCGAACTAACTAAAACTCGTTTAACTTAACAATCTAAAACAATATAAACTTGTTTCACTATTCTTCTAAATCTCATATGATAGAAACATGTAGTAATAAAAATTATAGTGTTCTACTTCTTTGAAATGAATTGAAGTTGGTTAATTTTATCAGAAAATTTTCTTTATTTTATACGAAATCGTTTTATTCAGTTTTTTCAAGAATTATTAAAATTATTTTAAGTGAGCAATTTTGTGTCTCTCAATTTTCTTAATTTTATATAAAATTGTTTCACCCAATTCTTCCAAATTTTACACGATCAAAAGAATAAATAGGCGACCAAATTAAAATTAATTTAAGTGACTTTTGTCGGTGATTTTGTTAATGTTACAGAAAATTGTTTAACAAGCTTTTCGGTCGCATTGCTGTGAACATTGATAACGATGCGAGTCGATCAATGTTCAGAGCATTTTTGCGAGTTTATCAGTGTTAATTAACGTTCAGTCTCGGCCAGCTGACCGCTAACAAGAGGTAATAGCTGCGGCGGATAACCGGGACGCGCGGAGGATCAAACCGAGTTTCCAAGGAATAGTTTAATAATTGGTAGACATTACGCTTAAAGGTCTATCAACAACTGCATGTAACTAATGCTTTGCGTAAACTTCCGCGGAAACTTCCGGTCCGATTGTGGGAGGATGTTAATTGAACGACTGACGTTCCCTGTGCTCTGCAAGTTGCTCGACGCGTGCAATCTCAGCGGTTATGCTTCTCATTTGTAAACGCGATGCGCAACGACTTGTGCAACGAATTTAGCTGTTACATCTACTACCTGACCGCGAATCTATGATATTACATTCGAATCCACAACAGTCATTTCCGGATGAGAACAATTTGGTCCTTGCAGCTTCCGCAAAAAGAGATCCCCGAGGAAATTACTATATCTTTGGCGCGATTGTTAATATTTGTCAATGAAAAAACTGGGATTATTAGTTGGAAGTGTTCCCTGTTGGATGCGAAAAGTGTCATTCGAAAATATTTACAGGCTTGTCTATGAAAAATGTTTAAATTTGTCTGTGACCACGGAAGGCGTTCAAAAAAGGACCTCCAAAGAAATCGTTACAGTTTCTACAATTGTTAATATTTTTCAACAAAAAAAAATTGGAACAATTGCACAAAACTACGACCATTTAGACAAGATGAGATCCATTTTAAAATATTTACAGGTTTCTCGTTCGAAAATGTTTGTTTCTCATTGGAATCGCCGAGAACATCCGAAAAAGCGGTGCTGGAAAAACAAGCCAAACTTCTACAACAAAGAAGATTTTTCAACGAAAGAAAAAAACATTGTAAATTCGTAGGAGGTTTTACACCAGTAATCCACATTCTACTCCATGGTGTCCCGTCAAAGATATCAAAGAGCGCTCTCGTTATCCGGTCGCGCGTTTGATACCCGGTGCAATCGATACCGGTCGGTCGGTTTCTCGATTCCGCATAATCTTCTGCCGACTTAAATATTTGATTAAAGAGCATCCTTTATTAAAAGCGGTCCCTGATTTCGCGGAGCTGGTGCGGGCCGGGTCGGGCCGGGCTGGGCCAGCGGTTCCGGTCGCGTGCTCCGAAATCCTCCTTTATCTCGCGCTTCGTGCAGCTAATATCGCGTCAAAGGGCGTCGTTGCATCCATAATGTTCATGAGTTCTCCTCGTGGAGCGAGTAACGAGGCCGTGGCACGGTAACGAGTAGACGCACACACGCCTCTGCAATCACACCGACGTAAACACACTGACACACAACACACCGTTAAACAGCCCGACAGCGATCGGACCGGGAAAAAAGTTACGATTGAAATACGATGAACGGGCCCGATCGGCTTTCCGATAGACGCTTCAAACTCCGCGCAAAGTTAATACCCATTCGTCACGTCCGTACGAATGTTCGCGCACACGTGTACCCGGATTTTCCGGCTTCTTTTTAACCCGTTCCAACCGCTTTTCCTTTCGTCTTCCATTCGCTTTGTTCCGATCCTCCGTTCGACCGTGATTTCGATGATTAAGCCGGCCCTGCCACTAGACGTATACAAAATGGCGACGGTGGACCAAGGATTGCTAATTTAGTAGTGGCGGAAAATTGAAAGACGCTGCCTTTGAAAAATCTGGTTTCCGAAATGGGAAAAAAAGAGTGCCGTTTGACCATTTTTTTTTTTCTGACAGTTGTGAACTGTTTTCTACGAGACTTCGTTTGCTCGATAGAGTGCGGCTTCGACCACTTGTAGTAATTTTTTTATTGGAATATATCCATTTTTACATAAGTTATGGTCGTTTTCCAGGTGGTCCTCATTCAAAGTCTGTTAGGTTGGCAATAGAGGATCTAATGTCTACGAATAATATTTGTTTTAGCAGAAGGTCATATCATATTTATACAATCTATATAATTTTGCATTAAAAATATTAACAAATCAAAGTAGCCTGTGAACCTTCTCCATGAACCTTCATTAATTCTAAAGTTTCTGCTTCTAATTGCCTAACTTCTTTACGGTATGATTTTATTCTAATACTGGATATATATGGATCGGATGGCAGAAGTAGTCGATTTAAAACATCTTCATTTGTGCGTAATCTTGAATTTTTCCGCGTGTACCATAGCATAAACCATAGCATATGAACATACTTGATGCGATACCGCGTCCAGCGTTAATAGCTTTAAACAATAATAATTTGACTAGAGGGACGTGGGGGGAAGTAACTCTTTTATGACTGTTTAGAGGAAGGTGTACTAAAAATATTCCAATTTGTTAGAAAGGTGAAACTTGTGACGTTTCAAAGATATAAGTAGGGTAACTGCACCAGTTAATAAACGGGCACCAGTAAATGAACGCTTTTGTATATTTCAACAAATTTTAAGCCGCACAGCATGCTAGCGATAATGACTCTTGGGCCAATGGAATATATGACTCTTTTTCGTAGCTGTATTCCTATTGGTTTATATTGGTCAATTGACCAGTAGTTTCTAAGATGGCCTATTTTCACCAAGTGCGTTGAGTGTGTGCAACAGAGCTAAAACTAATAGTAAGGTATGTATACACGACCTTTTATTTTACACATGAGTTTTTATGCTTTTCGTTTACACATGAGATAAAAGTTACTAACAATATAGATGTACGAGGATTTAAATATTGGATATAAATCAGAAAAATAGCTATAAAATGAATATTTCGTTAAAAATTCGTTGTGTCTATTCACTGGTCCACGATATTACTCATAGCCCAGTAAATGAACAGAGTGTTCATGAAGTGACAACAATGGTAGAGTGTGGAAAAGGAAAGGTATGGAAATGGCCAGAGATTCCAGATACGGTTTGGTACAAGAGACAGGATGTTTTAACAAAGATAACGGAGCCAAAGAAAATTAATTCCAGGGGATTTTTTGTGATTAAAGAGTTAAATAAATAGGAGAATACTGTTTAGTAATTTTGTTCATTCATTGGACCATCATTGTTCAATTACTAGAATGTAGCGCGTTCATTGACTGGTATTTTTTATATTTTTTATTTAACGTTTAATAAAGAAAAATAATAATAATTTCATTTTATTTGTGATCATTTATCTTTGACAAATGAAGTATAGGGAGCCATTTGGCATATACGAGACTCCTTTAATTCACATATTCTTTTTTGAATAAAATATCTTCCTGAACACAATTTCTTAAATGTTCATTCACTGGTGCAGTTACCCTACCTTACCGATTATAAAGAATTTTTAAAATTTTCTCCATTTAGTTTAGCATTGACTTTTAATATATTATGCAGACTAATTAATAATGTAAGATACCATTTCTTATCGCAAAAATCTGCTCTTTAATATGAAAAAAAGCGAGAGAAAATATTAAATAGGAACGTCAGGGCATCGCGTCGAAGAGAAACAATTTCTCTCGTGAGAAATACTTCTCTGAAAATGTCCAACTTTCAATGTTTATTACAACTATAATATTTATTAAATTGTACTATTATACATTTGGGAAGCAATGTTCATTGATTACATATCGATACGAGAAAGCTCGTTTTTCGGCAAAATGGGACACGATTTTCCAATCCGGATCACTGTGTGCCGGGGACCGATTGCGCCAACACACGTTTAAGTCGCGCTGTGATTGGTCCGTGTTCCTCGTTAATAACTCCTTAACAAAGCCGCGGACGCCATTTTTGCAAACGAAAAAGTTGCTTCAAATGATCTCGGGAACCTCCCATTTCCGGATTTTGAAGGAATTTTGAGACACCCTGTATACAATCGCTTCTTATGAAAGCAGTTTTACTATTCTTCTAATTGTAAACTAAAAAACCTGGAACCGTTCATTTCGACCGGTGTTCGTAGGTTTAGTGTTAATTTTCATAAGCTCCCGTGGTCCCCAACGATCAAATTATTATTACCATAACAATACCACTCAGAGTTGCAACAATAAACAACTACTATAACCAAAAAGACTATTCCCACCACCACAACCAACCTACCAGTGCTACCAATCCTACCAATCCCCAAACCTGCGGACCAGCGACAAAGAAATCCGATCGAATCGGTATCGAAAATTTTAATTAAATCCCTCGCCGATTGACCTAATTCCGGGATCCCATTCACGGAATTGGCAACGCGTTAACACGGCCTGCGAACAGTGCGAACGCATAAATAATTCGCCGCGAAGACAGCGGCGACCGCAGATATCCGAACCGGCAACGAAATTCAATTACAGTCTGGCGAAAGTGCGAGAGAAATATAAAAAGGCGCGCAGCCGGTTCTTTCGCGAGCAGAAATGATTTTTATGGAAACCGGCCATGTTACGGTCGTGTGCCCCTCCCCTACAAACCCCTTCGAACGAGTTTCCTCCTTTAATTTGCAAAGGCAAATTTCCGGAAGCCGGGTAACCTCGATACTGTCGTTTCGCCCTTACATCGGCGATATTATTCGTCAGATTGCGCAGGCGCGAATATTTAAATCAGCTCTCCTTCCCCAGGCCAGCCAGATGGGCTCTAATATATTTTCCTCGGCGCCCTGCACATGCACCCGGCTGCAATCTGACGCTGGGAATGCTCCCGGCGGCACCGCGAATCTGCTTTCAAGCGAAATATTATTTCGTGCGCGAATTTAATCGCTGCTCGGAGAAATTGGATTTCTTTGCTCGGCGTACCACTGTCTTGGCCACGTTTGTCGGAGAAAGATCGATTTCGGATCGGTACCGCGGACGATGCCGAGGACTCTCGGCGAAATTGATCGTTGCTCTGTGGACATTACTTACAATTAGCGGGCCGTTATGTCATCACTTCGCAGCAGTTCAATTTGTTTATAAAATACAATTCTCTTCGAACAGTGTTTGACGAAATCAGTTTAACGCAGCGGTGCACTTGCAAACAAGTGCTTGCACATTTTTATCTCGGGAATTGTCTATCCGATCGACTTGATTCTTCCTTTGTAATAATCAAAACACTCTATCCCACCAGAGACATGATTTTCCATTTAAAAAATAATTTTAACAACGTGGTATGCAGTCAAAGCTGCATCGAATTTACTTAAACGTTTCAGTACAGTGGTCGAAATTTCTATAAAGTCACTGTGTTTTGTGCCCGTGCGAAATCAATACGGGCCGGTTTATGTACTTCTTTAAGGCCTGGTTTACGTTGTATTTTTGTCCAGAATAATTTAAAAGTTGTTGTACATACGTCTTGTTGTTACTGGGAGCTCCAATTCGGCTCGAAATCGTGCTGCATTTTTCCTTTCCTTAGCTGCAGACCTCATTAATATTGAATGTTGTCTCTTCGACTATTTTTTATTACTACCTTTAAGATGATTTTCTCCGTAATTTTTAAGTAAATTGATATAATTATTAAGCACAGTATATGGCCGATTAGTTTTCTTAGCAATCGCGCGATTAGAGCAGCCCATATCTTTATAAGCATCGATTGATGCTTTTTCTTCACTTCGCAGACACGTGAATCAAATTATAACAAACAGGATTTCAGTGAGTTCTAAAACTAATACTTTTAGAATATTCGCAGTTTTTCGTAGTTCTCTGCTCAGAATACAGAGAAACACTAAGTGACTTTATAGAAACTTGTGTTCTGCACCACACAGAAAAAAATTTTTAAAAACGTAAATAGTAAACATAGCGGTCTAAAGTACGCAGTCCCTCTATCCGAGTGTCTACAAGGCACAAGACCAGATACGATAAATCATCAAAAAATGGTGATATTTTTAAAATATCTATTAAAAAGAGAAGATGACTTTATAGAAATTTCGACCACTGTATAATTCATCGGAGACCTCCCAAAGAACGTAATCAAAACTGAACCGCGTATAAATAATTAAATGAATCATTGCAAATGCGATTACTCATCAAGAATTTCTTTACGATAAAAACGAGCCCAAAGAGGGAAAAAGATAGGCAAAGGAGAGATACGTAGAGAGCAAAAGAGAGAGAGAATATTGTGAATTGTTAGGTGGCCATAAAAATTTTGCGAGCAGCGCTGCCGGTTCCGCCTAAAAACAGGCAGCCTCGAAAAGGGGCGAGAGACTGGAACAGCGTACGAAATACATTTAAATAGAAGCCACCACTCACGGCAGTGGTAGTACAATGATGCTTCCGGTCAGCAAGTACCACAATGGGCACGACCCGTCCGCAGGATCCGTCCGCCTCCTTTCTCCAGCCATAATTTAACCTTGCTTTGCATATAAAAAGCAACAATGGGCCGCGGCCCCGTGCAGCCGGAGCGAAAATTTGATTTGTCGTCCCTGGCTGCACTTTTTCCAGCCTCCGACCCTCCACCCATGAACCCCTCACGTCCCCCTGCCCCCCCTCCTTATTCCGCTCCTTCTTCCAGGACTATTTTCTCTTCCCTCATCGTGCCTTTTCGGAAAGCAATTTTTGTTTCATACAGAGGCTACATCCTTTTCTCTCCTGGAAAAACTTGAGAACTTTTCTCAACGAAACTTCTTCCACCTAGGAGACAATATCTTCAAACTACACTCCTAATTTTCCTTAGAACGCGTTGACAATTCCTCACTGGCCAAATTCGTTAATTTTTCTACTTTGACATTTTTCAATTTTCGCTTATAATCACCAGACTGTATGTCTTTATGCAATTATAAAAGATTTTACAAAACTGCAGAGTATTCTTTTGATGTTTTCAGTGTAAAAGAACTATTAGAGGATGAAATGAATTTTTATTTAACTTCTGTTTCCCCCAATCAAACAAGAGTATTCTCATTTTGCTTAAAGATTTGTAGTCTATTGATTAAATTTGCATATAAGTTTTCTTAATAATTGGGGTTGATGCCACTGAATGATAAACATTGGAAGAACTTTTAAACCTGACTGTATACTATTTCATAAATTTTCTCTACTTCTCATCTTGACGAGTTAATATTGACGTTAAACAATTGACTTTTGTCTGTCTGTGTTGCGAGTATGTATATTTCTTTAAAATGTGATGTCATAAATGGAACATGATTTGTTGATTCACAATGTAAAACAAAAATGGGTGAAATATTATGTTAGGCTCTTCCAACAGTCACTGATTGCACAATCGAAATAATTATTGTTGTAGCAATATATGTAATTATTTAGACTTTTGCTATTAATTGCGAATGGTGGAAGGAATTTATGTTTTAATGGGATTGTACAGGGTTCGTTAAGTTGTAAAGGATACAGGGAAATTCGTAAATTATCGTGCTGTAAACCCATTAAATTTTGATAAGTACTAACGAGCAGTATTAACAATCGAAACTCCGGAATGGAATAGAATATATCTTTGAGCATGTAATCCGTTGTGCTACACACAATTTCGGCGTACTTGCGATGGGATATTATCCTGGGGCTCGTTAAATAATCCTAGAGCGCGTGGTCGTGGCTATTAACGGTGCCTCATTACTTGGTGCACCATGGGAATATCGGACCCAGGCCAAGAATTCTTATTTATTAGAAAAACAGACGTTCGATTTAGCAAAAATAATGTTCGTTGTTAATTCAAGATCAATTCTTCGGTGAAAAAAATACCTTTCTCGTAGACTGAACCGTTCTGATTCTTGTCAAACGAAAATCGTCTCGATCGAACAAATAATTTGCAAGATATAAATTTATAAATGTGCAAACATTGTAAAATCCTGTGAATAAACTGCCTGCACTCGTAAATTTTGTATCTCGTGAACTAATTATCCGATCGAGTCGATTCTTCTTTTGTTTTAATCCGGAAGCTTTGATTTATTACCAACTATGTTTTTCACTGAAAAATTGACACTTTAAAAATTGATATTTGACGTTGAAATATTGAAATTTTACGAAAATTTCTAATTTGCACGTTTCATTTCATCGGGCATTTGTTTTTATACTTTTCAGATGAATCTATCGACGAGTTAAATTTTTTTTATTGTAAACAGAATATTACTGATTGTGATAAGTTAAGATTCAACTCGATCCAATGACTATAGTTTCCGAAATAAAAATTCATTAAGCAATCTGTCTTTTCACAAGTTCAACGACTTGTATTGTATAAACAAGTTAATAAATCGGCGAAGTGATGACTTAAACCCCACTCAATTTTCCACGTATTATGTCACACAATACTTAATTTCGATCAAAATTCTCCACACATTCAATATTTTCCTGACGTCAAAACTTCGATTTATCATAAAGGAAACTAGTTTTTCAGAAATAAAAAATATTTTCCAAGTTTGTCCAACTTTCTTCGGGAACGTTTTCTGCAAGATGCAACGCCCTCGCAGTGCCAGCTGCATATCACACTCTCGTTCCAGCTCGCTACTTGCCAGGAGAGTGCAACGCGCAATTAAACAGCGCGTCGCACGTGGTGACGCGCCGGTTTTAAGCTATTAATCAGCCCGGCCGGATGCAGGCATGCGTGCGCGACGTGCGGAGAATCTTTAATAACGGGATTATTAATTGTTTTTAGTCGTGACGCTCCCCGGCGTCTACCTCTGACCTCTTGATCTCTGACCGAGGACACAAACTTCCACGTTGGCGGTCACAACGCATCCGAAAATCGCAAATTCCGACGCTTACACGTGTCTTTTCAGTTCGATAGTCTTCGAGACACTAGACTGAGGGACTTTTATGCGAAATAAAAATTGTGTGCACCGATCGTAACAAACAAAGCACACATTATAATTTCTTTTTATCTTTTATGACCCTAATAAATTAAAAATAACATACCGACGTTCTTGAATTCTTTTAATTTGTCTACTATTTCAAATCGCACCAATTTATTTGTGTCATAAATGCCTACTTCTAAGTAAAAAATAAAATATAATAAATAAATAAATGCATTCAATTCTTCTTGCAAGTAAAAGAATAAAACCGTAAACAATGAACGAATCAGCACGATAGTAAAATGTGTAACCCCATAGCATTTTAATTTAATTTAATTTAAGTTCATTTAATTTCTCGTGGAAACCGAAATAAGAATAAAATTCGTTTGCGAGAAAATTTATTTATAAAATTCTTAGAATATTAAATGTACCGGAAACAGTATTATGACGAAACGTGTAACACAATAGAGCATTCTAGTTTAATTTAATTCTTCCTGCTAGTCAAAATAAGAAAAATCCTTTCCAGAGAGAATTTAATTAGAAAATTCGCGGCACGCAGGATTTTAGAAAGTAGAGCGTACGAAACGTAAGTGGGAATTATGCTAAAATCCCCATAAGCCCCCATTATGTCCTAATCAATTTAATTAGGTACAATCCAATTTAATTGAATTTCATTTAATTTCATTCTGCTGGGAACCGAAAATAAAGGTACGCTCATGAGAAAGTTGATTTATAAAATTCGGACAGAGCTCGACATTTTTCATTAATTTATGAAGCACGAGTGGTGATTAGTATGGAGAAAATATGCAATAAGTGATTTCGAATAGCTCGGAGTTTCCAGACGAGAAATATTGACAGAGGAAGAGAGGAGGAAGTAAATGATTGTTTATTGTGTTTTCTGTGGAAATATATAATAGTTTGGTCAGCGACACATGTAATATACACAGATTACACATACTGTAGAGCACACCCTGGAGCGTCGATGCGTTTCCTCAGGGGGATCGATACCATACATAATCCTTCTATATCGAAATACCGCAATTAACGTCAAGATAGAATTCTCCATTAGATGGTATCCCAACGATCTCGTATTTCCTCCGGATGTTTGGTCATGTAGGAGCCCACCGTTAGACGTAATATACTGTACTATTATCTATTGAAGTTCGCATTGACGTGCATTCATTGCATTCTCGTTGAATTTACATTTTCTTCCCTTATTAAATGCTGTTACAATATAGAGTGGAACTTTATTGCGACATGATTGATCAATTTTTTCATGGTGTTATTATCTTGTTTAGACATTGGACTTTTAACGGTTAGCACTCCGAATTATTTTTCAAATTTGTTGTCAACAAACTTATTTTAAACAATTTCGTTCACCAATTATACGAAATATAGCTCTCAAACTTTGTTGTAATTTATATTTGTTTTTAACTGAAAAATATAAATAAAGGAAGAACCAAATACATATAAGAACCCGTTTTTTTTTTTTTACATTTTTCTTTCTCTTTTGTCGAGTCCCACTCGTATGATGTATAAAAATGCATTGTTCACTTGCAAGCTCTTTGCAAAGATTTTTCATATAAAAATTCATTAATCATATTAATTTATGTCTTTAATAAAGACTTATGCACGTCTTAAAATTATCTAAACAAAATACCTGAACAAGAGACCACTAATTGTATGCACTTATTGCACACAGAAAATGATATCAAAACTCGATGATAAGAATTCCAAAAATATTTGTTGTATTTTTGGTTCCTAATAACATGTATAATACTATATCTCTCCATTAAGGGTACATAATTTCTACAACATAACAATACATTTTATTTTTTTCTCCCCAAATTTTGTGCAGCTATTTCACACAGTAAATGATATGAAACTTCAACAATGATCAATTAAAAAATGAATATACATATTTACTTGATATAGCCTTTAACGAATCATTTAATATTGAATAATGTATTTTATGTCTTCTCGTCAAACTTGATATACTTGCACACTTCGCGAAAAATAATATCAAAACTTATAACAAAGACTAAAATTAAGAAATAAATCTATTCGCGTTTCAATTCGTCTCTATCTAAATATTTAATGAGCAACAATGCATTTTGTCTTCTCCCAAAATTTTATGCACACACAGAAAGTAATACTCCCTCTGTTCCATAATAATAGTAGCAAGTGAATATTTAAACGGGAATTATAGGCGAATGCAGCTTCAATCAAAATCAATGTTTCATGAAGTTGATATTCCGCGTTTACGCCATTCTTCACCTTTCCGCGCTCTCGTTTACGCTCAGTAAACTGACAATCGCGCGAAAATCTCCGCGCTAATTGTTCGCGAATTTTCTTCAATTAATTTCGTTTTGCGTATGTCGTAACAATCTCTTTCTCGAACAAATTTTCGTTACGAACTTTTCGAAACTAATTGTTGTAAACCTTCATTTTCCTCGAAATCTGCACTGTGTTATTATAATTAATTTTAATTAACAGAACTGTGTGTGCTTCACGGAAATCTATATACTTTGAGAAACTTGCATTATTAATTCAAGCATTTAAATTAAAATCTACGTGATTTAACGATTTTTTCTGTGTATAGTGTATATTTTTAAGAAATTGCTTATAATTAGTAAAACATTAGAGAGATGTAGAGTAAATGTATATAAAACGCAGATCATTTAGAACATTGATGTCTCCTATTATTATGAATTAAACACAATTCATATGTTGCGAAAATAAATATTATATAATAGTATAATTTTCAGTAAATTTATACTCCCTCTGTCCCATAATAATAGTGACAAGTGAATATTTAAACGGGAATTATTGGCGAATGCAGATAAAAATGGACAAACGCAGAGTCTTTTAAAAATCTACAATTCGATTAATATCTGCCACGTGAGCTTACGATGCATTTTTATTAAATTTAAATTAATTGGGAGAAATGTAAATGGATAAAAATAATTAATTTATAATTTTTTATCCTCTATCTATAAATCTTTAAAATAAAATCATTTTTTTAGAACGTCCACCTTAGGACGTACAGCAGTAACGAAATTATTAAAAAATCCAGAAACTATCTGAACACTGAATATAAAAATTAGGAGTAACATTTTTTTCATTTATCCGTGTAATGTAATCTAGTTTTTCCATAATGAATGTTGCGTTATATATTTATTTTCTTTTGCTACTATTATTACGTGACAAATTAAATGCATCAACTGCTACTATTATTATGGCACAGAGGGAATAAATACTAAATGACAAACAATTGAGAAATGGATGTGTTTATTCCAGTATGCTTCGAATAGAATGTTTAATACGTATACCCGTGTAAGGATGCACAGTTCAGAAGACGCAACAATGCATTCATGACCCCGATAAAGACTTCAGGTTCCCCTTTTAAATCCACACAAACAGATTTCCGCATGGCTGGCGTCCATTTTCGAATTTGTTAGACATCGACGGATAAATTATCCGACGCGTTGATCAGTCATGCTTGAAATGCGCCAAGATATGCAGCGCAGAGGGGGCGGAACGTGTGCATGCCTCGGGCATATCATTGGCCTTCGGGAATGGCAGTGTGTTCCTTTCGGATATCACACTCGAGAATGTCCGCGTATATCCTTCTATTCTGCCACTTCATCCGTATAATTCGAATGGGATTTCTCGATGCATATCGAGTCCTCGACATTCCCGATTTCGTTCATCAAATGGCGAAAACTATAATATCACCGTTCGTGATCTTCAAACCCAATGCATACCTTAAATAATGCAATTTCTAGTTTTGTTCTCGTTGCGAGCTCCCGACTGCTACAATTTTATTATTTTACACATTCGATGAATTATGTAAATTTATTATTTACTGCTGCAAACAGTGGACAATAATTTAAATGACTTTTAATATCATGTTTATTCGTAATATTATAAATTTTGACTGATGACTTTTAATATCATGTTTATTCGTAAGATTATAAATCGTGACTGATCACTTTTTAATATCACGTTTATTCGTAATATTATAAATTTTATGAATGATCGAAAACAGCTCCTCTGAATTTAACTAATATCGGAAACGATATTTGAAATTTCATCAATAGCATTCTAAATCTTATTAGCATTAAACTTTTGTTAATAAGTAAAATAATTCAAGGCGTTCGTACTTCTTTTGAAATTTTACTAATAAAAATATTATCATACTAATCATTCATGTCTCCCAAAATTTTTGATTAATATTGTCTGCAATATTATAAATTAATATATAATTTTTATTAACAATACTTTAAATTGTGTTAATATTTAGAATTAACA